>NW_028142459.1:0-63349 GCF_055691185.1 Crinia signifera | reverse complement strand
TTTCCAAATGCTTTGCAATATCTCCTTAACGAAAAGAGCTAGAAGGCTGAAAATGCAGATTTAGACTTGTAGGCATTGTGTGAACAAGATAACGTTGAAAAATCGGCCCCAGCTTATTCCGCCTTAGAGAAAACCGCGTTGACATTTTTTCCAAATGCTTTGCAATATCTCCTTAACGAAAAGAGCTAGAAGGCTGAAAATGCAGATTTAGACTTGTAGGCATTGTGTGAACAAGATAACGTTGAAAAATCGGCCCCAGCTTATTCCGCCTTAGAGAAAACCGCGTTGACATTTTTTCCAAATGCTTTGCAATATCTCCTTAACGAAAAGAGCTAGAAGGCTGAAAATGCAGATTTAGACTTGTAGGCATTGTGTGAACAAGATAACGTTGAAAAATCGGCCCCAGCTTATTCCGCCTTAGAGAAAACCGCGTTGACATTTTTTCCAAATGCTTTGCAATATCTCCTTAACGAAAAGAGCTGGAAGGCTGAAAATGCAGATTTAGACTTGTAGGCATTGTGTGAACAAGATAACGTTGAAAAATCGGCCCCAGCTTATTCCGCCTTAGAGAAAACCGCGTTGACATTTTTTCCAAATGCTTTGCAATATCTCCTTAACGAAAAGAGCTGGAAGGCTGAAAATGCAGATTTAGACTTGTAGGCATTGTGTGAACAAGATAACGTTGAAAAATCGGCCCCAGCTTATTCCGCCTTAGAGAAAACCGCGTTGACATTTTTTCCAAATGCTTTGCAATATCTCCTTAACGAAAAGAGCTGGAAGGCTGAAAATGCAGATTTAGACTTGTAGGCATTGTGTGAACAAGATAACGTTGAAAAATCGGCCCCAGCTTATTCAGCCTTAGAGAAAACCGCGTTGACATTTTTTCCAAATGCTTTGCAATATCTCCTTAACGAAAAGAGCTAGGAAGGCTGAAAATGCAGATTTAGACTTGTAGGCATTGTGTGAACAAGATAACGTTGAAAAATCGGCCCCAGCTTATTCAGCCTTAGAGAAAACCGCGTTGACATTTTTTCCAAATGCTTTGCAATATCTCCTTAACGAAAAGAGCTAGAAGGCTGAAAATGCAGATTTAGACTTGTAGGCATTGTGTGAACAAGATAACGTTGAAAAATCGGCCCCAGCTTATTCCGCCTTAGAGAAAACCGCGTTGACATTTTTTCCAAATGCTTTGCAATATCTCCTTAACGAAAAGAGCTGGAAGGCTGAAAATGCAGATTTAGACTTGTAGGCATTGTGTGAACAAGATAACGTTGAAAAATCGGCCCCAGCTCATTCCGCCTTAGAGAAAACCGCGTTGACATTTTTTCCAAATGCTTTGCAATATCTCCTTAACGAAAAGAGCTGGAAGGCTGAAAATGCAGATTTAGACTTGTAGGCATTGTGTGAACAAGATAACGTTGAAAAATCGGCCCCAGCTTATTCCGCCTTAGAGAAAACCGCGTTGACATTTTTTCCAAATGCTTTGCAATATCTCCTTAACGAAAAGAGCTAGAAGGCTGAAAATGCAGATTTAGACTTGTAGGCATTGTGTGAACAAGATAACGTTGAAAAATCGGCCCCAGCTTATTCAGCCTTAGAGAAAACCGCGTTGACATTTTTTCCAAATGCCTTGCAATATCTCCTTAACGAAAAGAGCTAGAAGGCTGAAAATGCAGATTTAGACTTGTAGGCATTGTGTGAACAAGATAACGTTGAAAAATCGGCCCCAGCTTATTCCACCTTAGAGAAAACCGCGTTGACATTTTTTCCAAATGCTTTGCAATATCTCCTTAACGAAAAGAGCTGGAAGGCTGAAAATGCAGATTTAGACTTGTAGGCATTGTGTGAACAAGATAACGTTGAAAAATCGGCCCCAGCTTATTCAGCCTTAGAGAAAACCGCGTTGACATTTTTTCCAAATGCCTTGCAATATCTCCTTAACGAAAAGAGCTGGAAGGCTGAAAATGCAGATTTAGACTTGTAGGCATTGTGTGAACAAGATAACGTTGAAAAATCGGCCCCAGCTTATTCCACCTTAGAGAAAACCGCGTTGACATTTTTTCCAAATGCTTTGCAATATCTCCTTAACGAAAAGAGCTGGAAGGCTGAAAATGCAGATTTAGACTTGTAGGCATTGTGTGAACAAGATAACGTTGAAAAATCGGCCCCAGCTCATTCCGCCTTAGAGAAAACCGCGTTGACATTTTTTCCAAATGCTTTGCAATATCTCCTTAACGAAAAGAGCTGGAAGGCTGAAAATGCAGATTTAGACTTGTAGGCATTGTGTGAACAAGATAACGTTGAAAAATCGGCCCCAGCTTATTCCGCCTTAGAGAAAACCGCGTTGACATTTTTTCCAAATGCTTTGCAATATCTCCTTAACGAAAAGAGCTAGAAGGCTGAAAATGCAGATTTAGACTTGTAGGCATTGTGTGAACAAGATAACGTTGAAAAATCGGCCCCAGCTTATTCAGCCTTAGAGAAAACCGCGTTGACATTTTTTCCAAATGCCTTGCAATATCTCCTTAACGAAAAGAGCTAGAAGGCTGAAAATGCAGATTTAGACTTGTAGGCATTGTGTGAACAAGATAACGTTGAAAAATCGGCCCCAGCTTATTCCACCTTAGAGAAAACCGCGTTGACATTTTTTCCAAATGCTTTGCAATATCTCCTTAACGAAAAGAGCTGGAAGGCTGAAAATGCAGAATTAGACTTGTAGGCATTGTGTGAACAAGATAGAGTTGAAAAATCGGCCCCAGCTCATTCCGCCTTAGAGAAAACCGCGTTGACATTTTTTCCAAATGCTTTGCAATATCTCCTTAACGAAAAGAGCTGGAAGGCTGAAAATGCAGATTTAGACTTTTAGGCATTGTGTGAACAAGATAGCGTTGAAAAATCGGCCCCAGCTTATTCCGCCTTAGAGAAAACCGCGTTGACATTTTTTCCAAATGCTTTGCAATATCTCCTTAACGAAAAGAGCTGGAAGGCTGAAAATGCAGATTTAGACTTGTAGGCATTGTGTGAACAAGATAGCGTTGAAAAATCGGCCCCAGCTCATTCCGCCTTAGAGAAAACCGCGTTGACATTTTTTCCAAATGCTTTGCAATATCTCCTTAACGAAAAGAGCTGGAAGGCTGAAAATGCAGATTTAGACTTGTAGGCATTGTGTGAACAAGATAACGTTGAAAAATCGGCCCCAGCTTATTCCGCCTTAGAGAAAACCGCGTTGACATTTTTTCCAAATGCTTTGCAATATCTCCTTAACGAAAAGAGCTGGAAGGCTGAAAATGCAGATTTAGACTTGTAGGCATTGTGTGAACAAGATAACGTTGAAAAATCGGCCCCAGCTTATTCCACCTTAGAGAAAACCGCGTTGACATTTTTTCCAAATGCTTTGCAATATCTCCTTAACGAAAAGAGCTAGAAGGCTGAAAATGCAGATTTAGACTTGTAGGCATTGTGTGAACAAGATAACGTTGAAAAATCGGCCCCAGCTTATTCCGCCTTAGAGAAAACCGCGTTGACATTTTTTCCAAATGCCTTGCAATATCTCCTTAACGAAAAGAGCTAGAAGGCTGAAAATGCAGATTTAGACTTGTAGGCATTGTGTGAACAAGATAACTTTGAAAAATCGGCCCCAGCTTATTCAGCCTTAGAGAAAACCGCGTTGACATTTTTTCCAAATGCCTTGCAATATCTCCTTAACGAAAAGAGCTAGAAGGCTGAAAATGCAGATTTAGACTTGTAGGCATTGTGTGAACAAGATAACGTTGAAAAATCGGCCCCAGCTTATTCCACCTTAGAGAAAACCGCGTTGACATTTTTTCCAAATGCTTTGCAATATCTCCTTAACGAAAAGAGCTAGAAGGCTGAAAATGCAGATTTAGACTTGTAGGCATTGTGTGAACAAGATAACGTTGAAAAATCGGCCCCAGCTTATTCCGCCTTAGAGAAAACCGCGTTGACATTTTTTCCAAATGCTTTGCAATATCTCCTTAAAGAAAAGAGCTGGAAGGCTGAAAATGCAGATTTAGACTTGTAGGCATTGTGTGAACAAGATAACGTTGAAAAATCGGCCCCAGCTTATTCAGCCTTAGAGAAAACCGCGTTGACATTTTTTCCAAATGCCTTGCAATATCTCCTTAACGAAAAGAGCTAGAAGGCTGAAAATGCAGATTTAGACTTGTAGGCATTGTGTGAACAAGATAACGTTGAAAAATCGGCCCCAGCTTATTCCGCCTTAGAGAAAACCGCGTTGACATTTTTTCCAAATGCTTTGCAATATCTCCTTAACGAAAAGAGCTGGAAGGCTGAAAATGCAGATTTAGACTTGTAGGCATTGTGTGAACAAGATAACGTTGAAAAATCGGCCCCAGCTTATTCAGCCTTAGAGAAAACCGCGTTGACATTTTTTCCAAATGCCTTGCAATATCTCCTTAACGAAAAGAGCTAGAAGGCTGAAAATGCAGATTTAGACTTGTAGGCATTGTGTGAACAAGATAACGTTGAAAAATCGGCCCCAGCTTATTCCGCCTTAGAGAAAACCGCGTTGACATTTTTTCCAAATGCTTTGCAATATCTCCTTAACGAAAAGAGCTGGAAGGCTGAAAATGCAGATTTAGACTTGTAGGCATTGTGTGAACAAGATAACGTTGAAAAATCGGCCCCAGCTTATTCCGCCTTAGAGAAAACCGCGTTGACATTTTTTCCAAATGCTTTGCAATATCTCCTTAACGAAAAGAGCTAGAAGGCTGAAAATGCAGATTTAGACTTGAAGGCATTGTGTGAACAAGATAACGTTGAAAAATCGGCCCCAGCTTATTCAGCCTTAGAGAAAACCGCGTTGACATTTTTTCCAAATGCCTTGCAATATCTCCTTAACGAAAAGAGCTAGAAGGCTGAAAATGCAGATTTAGACTTGTAGGCATTGTGTGAACAAGATAACGTTGAAAAATCGGCCCCAGCTTATTCCGCCTTAGAGAAAACCGCGTTGACATTTTTTCCAAATGCTTTGCAATATCTCCTTAACGAAAAGAGCTGGAAGGCTGAAAATGCAGATTTAGACTTGTAGGCATTGTGTGAACAAGATAACGTTGAAAAATCGGCCCCAGCTTATTCAGCCTTAGAGAAAACCGCGTTGACATTTTTTCCAAATGCCTTGCAATATCTCCTTAACGAAAAGAGCTAGAAGGCTGAAAATGCAGATTTAGACTTGTAGGCATTGTGTGAACAAGATAGCGTTGAAAAATCGGCCCCAGCTTATTCCGCCTTAGAGAAAACCGCGTTGACATTTTTTCCAAATGCTTTGCAATATCTCCTTAACGAAAAGAGCTGGAAGGCTGAAAATGCAGATTTAGACTTGTAGGCATTGTGTGAACAAGATAGCGTTGAAAAATCGGCCCCAGCTTATTCCGCCTTAGAGAAAACCGCGTTGACATTTTTTCCAAATGCTTTGCAATATCTCCTTAACGAAAAGAGCTGGAAGGCTGAAAATGCAGAATTAGACTTGTAGGCATTGTGTGAACAAGATAGCGTTGAAAAATCGGCCCCAGCTCATTCCGCCTTAGAGAAAACCGCGTTGACATTTTTTCCAAATGCTTTGCAATATCTCCTTAACGAAAAGAGCTGGAAGGCTGAAAATGCAGATTTAGACTTGTAGGCATTGTGTGAACAAGATAACGTTGAAAAATCGGCCCCAGCTTATTCAGCCTTAGAGAAAACCGCGTTGACATTTTTTCCAAATGCTTTGCAATATCTCCTTAACGAAAAGAGCTGGAAGGCTGAAAATGCAGATTTAGACTTGTAGGCATTGTGTGAACAAGATAACGTTGAAAAATCGGCCCCAGCTTATTCAGCCTTAGAGAAAACCGCGTTGACATTTTTTCCAAATGCCTTGCAATATCTCCTTAACGAAAAGAGCTAGAAGGCTGAAAATGCAGATTTAGACTTGTAGGCATTGTGTGAACAAGATAACGTTGAAAAATCGGCCCCAGCTTATTCCACCTTAGAGAAAACCGCGTTGACATTTTTTCCAAATGCTTTGCAATATCTCCTTAAGGAAAAGAGCTAGAAGGCTGAAAATGCAGATTTAGACTTGTAGGCATTGTGTGAACAAGATAACGTTGAAAAATCGGCCCCAGCTTATTCCGCCTTAGAGAAAACCGCGTTGACATTTTTTCCAAATGCTTTGCAATATCTCCTTAACGAAAAGAGCTGGAAGGCTGAAAATGCAGATTTAGACTTGTAGGCATTGTGTGAACAAGATAACGTTGAAAAATCGGCCCCAGCTCATTCCGCCTTAGAGAAAACCGCGTTGACATTTTTTCCAAATGCTTTGCAATATCTCCTTAACGAAAAGAGCTGGAAGGCTGAAAATGCAGATTTAGACTTGTAGGCATTGTGTGAACAAGATAACGTTGAAAAATCGGCCCCAGCTTATTCCGCCTTAGAGAAAACCGCGTTGACATTTTTTCCAAATGCTTTGCAATATCTCCTTAACGAAAAGAGCTAGAAGGCTGAAAATGCAGATTTAGACTTGTAGGCATTGTGTGAACAAGATAACGTTGAAAAATCGGCCCCAGCTTATTCAGCCTTAGAGAAAACCGCGTTGACATTTTTTCCAAATGCCTTGCAATATCTCCTTAACGAAAAGAGCTAGAAGGCTGAAAATGCAGATTTAGACTTGTAGGCATTGTGTGAACAAGATAACGTTGAAAAATCGGCCCCAGCTTATTCCACCTTAGAGAAAACCGCGTTGACATTTTTTCCAAATGCTTTGCAATATCTCCTTAACGAAAAGAGCTGGAAGGCTGAAAATGCAGATTTAGACTTGTAGGCATTGTGTGAACAAGATAGCGTTGAAAAATCGGCCCCAGCTCATTCCGCCTTAGAGAAAACCGCGTTGACATTTTTTCCAAATGCTTTGCAATATCTCCTTAACGAAAAGAGCTGGAAGGCTGAAAATGCAGATTTAGACTTGTAGGCATTGTGTGAACAAGATAACGTTGAAAAATCGGCCCCAGCTTATTCAGCCTTAGAGAAAACCGCGTTGACATTTTTTCCAAATGCTTTGCAATATCTCCTTAACGAAAAGAGCTGGAAGGCTGAAAATGCAGATTTAGACTTGTAGGCATTGTGTGAACAAGATAACGTTGAAAAATCGGCCCCAGCTTATTCAGCCTTAGAGAAAACCGCGTTGACATTTTTCCAAATGCCTTGCAATATCTCCTTAACGAAAAGAGCTAGAAGGCTGAAAATGCAGATTTAGACTTGTAGGCATTGTGTGAACAAGATAACGTTGAAAAATCGGCCCCAGCTTATTCCACCTTAGAGAAAACCGCGTTGACATTTTTTCCAAATGCTTTGCAATATCTCCTTAAGGAAAAGAGCTAGAAGGCTGAAAATGCAGATTTAGACTTGTAGGCATTGTGTGAACAAGATAACGTTGAAAAATCGGCCCCAGCTTATTCCGCCTTAGAGAAAACCGCGTTGACATTTTTTCCAAATGCTTTGCAATATCTCCTTAACGAAAAGAGCTGGAAGGCTGAAAATGCAGATTTAGACTTGTAGGCATTGTGTGAACAAGATAACGTTGAAAAATCGGCCCCAGCTCATTCCGCCTTAGAGAAAACCGCGTTGACATTTTTTCCAAATGCTTTGCAATATCTCCTTAACGAAAAGAGCTGGAAGGCTGAAAATGCAGATTTAGACTTGTAGGCATTGTGTGAACAAGATAACGTTGAAAAATCGGCCCCAGCTTATTCCGCCTTAGAGAAAACCGCGTTGACATTTTTTCCAAATGCTTTGCAATATCTCCTTAACGAAAAGAGCTAGAAGGCTGAAAATGCAGATTTAGACTTGTAGGCATTGTGTGAACAAGATAACGTTGAAAAATCGGCCCCAGCTTATTCAGCCTTAGAGAAAACCGCGTTGACATTTTTTCCAAATGCCTTGCAATATCTCCTTAACGAAAAGAGCTAGAAGGCTGAAAATGCAGATTTAGACTTGTAGGCATTGTGTGAACAAGATAACGTTGAAAAATCGGCCCCAGCTTATTCCACCTTAGAGAAAACCGCGTTGACATTTTTTCCAAATGCTTTGCAATATCTCCTTAACGAAAAGAGCTGGAAGGCTGAAAATGCAGATTTAGACTTGTAGGCATTGTGTGAACAAGATAACGTTGAAAAATCGGCCCCAGCTTATTCAGCCTTAGAGAAAACCGCGTTGACATTTTTTCCAAATGCCTTGCAATATCTCCTTAACGAAAAGAGCTAGAAGGCTGAAAATGCAGATTTAGACTTGTAGGCATTGTGTGAACAAGATAGCGTTGAAAAATCGGCCCCAGCTTATTCCGCCTTAGAGAAAACCGCGTTGACATTTTTTCCAAATGCTTTGCAATATCTCCTTAACGAAAAGAGCTGGAAGGCTGAAAATGCAGATTTAGACTTGTAGGCATTGTGTGAACAAGATAGCGTTGAAAAATCGGCCCCAGCTTATTCCGCCTTAGAGAAAACCGCGTTGACATTTTTTCCAAATGCTTTGCAATATCTCCTTAACGAAAAGAGCTGGAAGGCTGAAAATGCAGAATTAGACTTGTAGGCATTGTGTGAACAAGATAGCGTTGAAAAATCGGCCCCAGCTCATTCCGCCTTAGAGAAAACCGCGTTGACATTTTTTCCAAATGCTTTGCAATATCTCCTTAACGAAAAGAGCTGGAAGGCTGAAAATGCAGATTTAGACTTGTAGGCATTGTGTGAACAAGATAACGTTGAAAAATCGGCCCCAGCTTATTCAGCCTTAGAGAAAACCGCGTTGACATTTTTTCCAAATGCTTTGCAATATCTCCTTAACGAAAAGAGCTGGAAGGCTGAAAATGCAGATTTAGACTTGTAGGCATTGTGTGAACAAGATAACGTTGAAAAATCGGCCCCAGCTTATTCAGCCTTAGAGAAAACCGCGTTGACATTTTTTCCAAATGCCTTGCAATATCTCCTTAACGAAAAGAGCTAGAAGGCTGAAAATGCAGATTTAGACTTGTAGGCATTGTGTGAACAAGATAGCGTTGAAAAATCGGCCCCAGCTCATTCCGCCTTAGAGAAAACCGCGTTGACATTTTTTCCAAATGCTTTGCAATATCTCCTTAACGAAAAGAGCTGGAAGGCTGAAAATGCAGATTTAGACTTGTAGGCATTGTGTGAACAAGATAACGTTGAAAAATCGGCCCCAGCTTATTCAGCCTTAGAGAAAACCGCGTTGACATTTTTTCCAAATGCTTTGCAATATCTCCTTAACGAAAAGAGCTGGAAGGCTGAAAATGCAGATTTAGACTTGTAGGCATTGTGTGAACAAGATAACGTTGAAAAATCGGCCCCAGCTTATTCAGCCTTAGAGAAAACCGCGTTGACATTTTTTCCAAATGCCTTGCAATATCTCCTTAACGAAAAGAGCTAGAAGGCTGAAAATGCAGATTTAGACTTGTAGGCATTGTGTGAACAAGATAACGTTGAAAAATCGGCCCCAGCTTATTCCACCTTAGAGAAAACCGCGTTGACATTTTTTCCAAATGCTTTGCAATATCTCCTTAAGGAAAAGAGCTAGAAGGCTGAAAATGCAGATTTAGACTTGTAGGCATTGTGTGAACAAGATAACGTTGAAAAATCGGCCCCAGCTTATTCCGCCTTAGAGAAAACCGCGTTGACATTTTTTCCAAATGCTTTGCAATATCTCCTTAACGAAAAGAGCTGGAAGGCTGAAAATGCAGATTTAGACTTGTAGGCATTGTGTGAACAAGATAACGTTGAAAAATCGGCCCCAGCTCATTCCGCCTTAGAGAAAACCGCGTTGACATTTTTTCCAAATGCTTTGCAATATCTCCTTAACGAAAAGAGCTGGAAGGCTGAAAATGCAGATTTAGACTTGTAGGCATTGTGTGAACAAGATAACGTTGAAAAATCGGCCCCAGCTTATTCCGCCTTAGAGAAAACCGCGTTGACATTTTTTCCAAATGCTTTGCAATATCTCCTTAACGAAAAGAGCTAGAAGGCTGAAAATGCAGATTTAGACTTGTAGGCATTGTGTGAACAAGATAACGTTGAAAAATCGGCCCCAGCTTATTCAGCCTTAGAGAAAACCGCGTTGACATTTTTTCCAAATGCCTTGCAATATCTCCTTAACGAAAAGAGCTAGAAGGCTGAAAATGCAGATTTAGACTTGTAGGCATTGTGTGAACAAGATAACGTTGAAAAATCGGCCCCAGCTTATTCCACCTTAGAGAAAACCGCGTTGACATTTTTTCCAAATGCTTTGCAATATCTCCTTAACGAAAAGAGCTGGAAGGCTGAAAATGCAGATTTAGACTTGTAGGCATTGTGTGAACAAGATAACGTTGAAAAATCGGCCCCAGCTTATTCAGCCTTAGAGAAAACCGCGTTGACATTTTTTCCAAATGCCTTGCAATATCTCCTTAACGAAAAGAGCTAGAAGGCTGAAAATGCAGATTTAGACTTGTAGGCATTGTGTGAACAAGATAGCGTTGAAAAATCGGCCCCAGCTTATTCCGCCTTAGAGAAAACCGCGTTGACATTTTTTCCAAATGCTTTGCAATATCTCCTTAACGAAAAGAGCTGGAAGGCTGAAAATGCAGATTTAGACTTGTAGGCATTGTGTGAACAAGATAGCGTTGAAAAATCGGCCCCAGCTTATTCCGCCTTAGAGAAAACCGCGTTGACATTTTTTCCAAATGCTTTGCAATATCTCCTTAACGAAAAGAGCTGGAAGGCTGAAAATGCAGAATTAGACTTGTAGGCATTGTGTGAACAAGATAGCGTTGAAAAATCGGCCCCAGCTCATTCCGCCTTAGAGAAAACCGCGTTGACATTTTTTCCAAATGCTTTGCAATATCTCCTTAACGAAAAGAGCTGGAAGGCTGAAAATGCAGATTTAGACTTGTAGGCATTGTGTGAACAAGATAACGTTGAAAAATCGGCCCCAGCTTATTCAGCCTTAGAGAAAACCGCGTTGACATTTTTTCCAAATGCTTTGCAATATCTCCTTAACGAAAAGAGCTGGAAGGCTGAAAATGCAGATTTAGACTTGTAGGCATTGTGTGAACAAGATAACGTTGAAAAATCGGCCCCAGCTTATTCAGCCTTAGAGAAAACCGCGTTGACATTTTTTCCAAATGCCTTGCAATATCTCCTTAACGAAAAGAGCTAGAAGGCTGAAAATGCAGATTTAGACTTGTAGGCATTGTGTGAACAAGATAACGTTGAAAAATCGGCCCCAGCTTATTCCACCTTAGAGAAAACCGCGTTGACATTTTTTCCAAATGCTTTGCAATATCTCCTTAAGGAAAAGAGCTAGAAGGCTGAAAATGCAGATTTAGACTTGTAGGCATTGTGTGAACAAGATAACGTTGAAAAATCGGCCCCAGCTTATTCCGCCTTAGAGAAAACCGCGTTGACATTTTTTCCAAATGCTTTGCAATATCTCCTTAACGAAAAGAGCTGGAAGGCTGAAAATGCAGATTTAGACTTGTAGGCATTGTGTGAACAAGATAACGTTGAAAAATCGGCCCCAGCTCATTCCGCCTTAGAGAAAACCGCGTTGACATTTTTTCCAAATGCTTTGCAATATCTCCTTAACGAAAAGAGCTGGAAGGCTGAAAATGCAGATTTAGACTTGTAGGCATTGTGTGAACAAGATAACGTTGAAAAATCGGCCCCAGCTTATTCCGCCTTAGAGAAAACCGCGTTGACATTTTTTCCAAATGCTTTGCAATATCTCCTTAACGAAAAGAGCTAGAAGGCTGAAAATGCAGATTTAGACTTGTAGGCATTGTGTGAACAAGATAACGTTGAAAAATCGGCCCCAGCTTATTCAGCCTTAGAGAAAACCGCGTTGACATTTTTTCCAAATGCCTTGCAATATCTCCTTAACGAAAAGAGCTAGAAGGCTGAAAATGCAGATTTAGACTTGTAGGCATTGTGTGAACAAGATAACGTTGAAAAATCGGCCCCAGCTTATTCCACCTTAGAGAAAACCGCGTTGACATTTTTTCCAAATGCTTTGCAATATCTCCTTAACGAAAACAGCTGGAAGGCTGAAAATGCAGAATTAGACTTGTAGGCATTGTGTGAACAAGATAGAGTTGAAAAATCGGCCCCAGCTCATTCCGCCTTAGAGAAAACCGCGTTGACATTTTTTCCAAATGCTTTGCAATATCTCCTTAACGAAAAGAGCTGGAAGGCTGAAAATGCAGATTTAGACTTGTAGGCATTGTGTGAACAAGATAGCGTTGAAAAATCGGCCCCAGCTTATTCCGCCTTAGAGAAAACCGCGTTGACATTTTTTCCAAATGCTTTGCAATATCTCCTTAACGAAAAGAGCTGGAAGGCTGAAAATGCAGATTTAGACTTGTAGGCATTGTGTGAACAAGATAGCGTTGAAAAATCGGCCCCAGCTCATTCCGCCTTAGAGAAAACCGCGTTGACATTTTTTCCAAATGCTTTGCAATATCTCCTTAACGAAAAGAGCTGGAAGGCTGAAAATGCAGATTTAGACTTGTAGGCATTGTGTGAACAAGATAACGTTGAAAAATCGGCCCCAGCTTATTCCGCCTTAGAGAAAACCGCGTTGACATTTTTTCCAAATGCTTTGCAATATCTCCTTAACGAAAAGAGCTGGAAGGCTGAAAATGCAGATTTAGACTTGTAGGCATTGTGTGAACAAGATAACGTTGAAAAATCGGCCCCAGCTTATTCCACCTTAGAGAAAACCGCGTTGACATTTTTTCCAAATGCTTTGCAATATCTCCTTAACGAAAAGAGCTGGAAGGCTGAAAATGCAGATTTAGACTTGTAGGCATTGTGTGAACAAGATAACGTTGAAAAATCGGCCCCAGCTCATTCCGCCTTAGAGAAAACCGCGTTGACATTTTTTCCAAATGCTTTGCAATATCTCCTTAACGAAAAGAGCTGGAAGGCTGAAAATGCAGATTTAGACTTGTAGGCATTGTGTGAACAAGATAACGTTGAAAAATCGGCCCCAGCTTATTCCGCCTTAGAGAAAACCGCGTTGACATTTTTTCCAAATGCTTTGCAATATCTCCTTAACGAAAAGAGCTAGAAGGCTGAAAATGCAGATTTAGACTTGTAGGCATTGTGTGAACAAGATAACGTTGAAAAATCGGCCCCAGCTTATTCAGCCTTAGAGAAAACCGCGTTGACATTTTTTCCAAATGCCTTGCAATATCTCCTTAACGAAAAGAGCTAGAAGGCTGAAAATGCAGATTTAGACTTGTAGGCATTGTGTGAACAAGATAACGTTGAAAAATCGGCCCCAGCTTATTCCACCTTAGAGAAAACCGCGTTGACATTTTTTCCAAATGCTTTGCAATATCTCCTTAACGAAAAGAGCTAGAAGGCTGAAAATGCAGATTTAGACTTGTAGGCATTGTGTGAACAAGATAACGTTGAAAAATCGGCCCCAGCTTATTCCGCCTTAGAGAAAACCGCGTTGACATTTTTTCCAAATGCTTTGCAATATCTCCTTAACGAAAAGAGCTGGAATGCTGAAAATGCAGATTTAGACTTGTAGGCATTGTGTGAACAAGATAACGTTGAAAAATCGGCCCCAGCTTATTCAGCCTTAGAGAAAACCGCGTTGACATTTTTTCCAAATGCCTTGCAATATCTCCTTAACGAAAAGAGCTAGAAGGCTGAAAATGCAGATTTAGACTTGTAGGCATTGTGTGAACAAGATAACGTTGAAAAATCGGCCCCAGCTTATTCCGCCTTAGAGAAAACCGCGTTGACATTTTTTCCAAATGCTTTGCAATATCTCCTTAACGAAAAGAGCTGGAAGGCTGAAAATGCAGAATTAGACTTGTAGGCATTGTGTGAACAAGATAGCGTTGAAAAATCGGCCCCAGCTCATTCCGCCTTAGAGAAAACCGCGTTGACATTTTTTCCAAATGCTTTGCAATATCTCCTTAACGAAAAGAGCTGGAAGGCTGAAAATGCAGATTTAGACTTGTAGGCATTGTGTGAACAAGATAACGTTGAAAAATCGGCCCCAGCTTATTCAGCCTTAGAGAAAACCGCGTTGACATTTTTTCCAAATGCTTTGCAATATCTCCTTAACGAAAAGAGCTGGAAGGCTGAAAATGCAGATTTAGACTTGTAGGCATTGTGTGAACAAGATAACGTTGAAAAATCGGCCCCAGCTTATTCAGCCTTAGAGAAAACCGCGTTGACATTTTTTCCAAATGCCTTGCAATATCTCCTTAACGAAAAGAGCTAGAAGGCTGAAAATGCAGATTTAGACTTGTAGGCATTGTGTGAACAAGATAACGTTGAAAAATCGGCCCCAGCTTATTCCACCTTAGAGAAAACCGCGTTGACATTTTTTCCAAATGCTTTGCAATATCTCCTTAAGGAAAAGAGCTAGAAGGCTGAAAATGCAGATTTAGACTTGTAGGCATTGTGTGAACAAGATAACGTTGAAAAATCGGCCCCAGCTTATTCCGCCTTAGAGAAAACCGCGTTGACATTTTTTCCAAATGCTTTGCAATATCTCCTTAACGAAAAGAGCTGGAAGGCTGAAAATGCAGATTTAGACTTGTAGGCATTGTGTGAACAAGATAACGTTGAAAAATCGGCCCCAGCTCATTCCGCCTTAGAGAAAACCGCGTTGACATTTTTTCCAAATGCTTTGCAATATCTCCTTAACGAAAAGAGCTGGAAGGCTGAAAATGCAGATTTAGACTTGTAGGCATTGTGTGAACAAGATAACGTTGAAAAATCGGCCCCAGCTTATTCCGCCTTAGAGAAAACCGCGTTGACATTTTTTCCAAATGCTTTGCAATATCTCCTTAACGAAAAGAGCTAGAAGGCTGAAAATGCAGATTTAGACTTGTAGGCATTGTGTGAACAAGATAACGTTGAAAAATCGGCCCCAGCTTATTCAGCCTTAGAGAAAACCGCGTTGACATTTTTTCCAAATGCCTTGCAATATCTCCTTAACGAAAAGAGCTAGAAGGCTGAAAATGCAGATTTAGACTTGTAGGCATTGTGTGAACAAGATAACGTTGAAAAATCGGCCCCAGCTTATTCCACCTTAGAGAAAACCGCGTTGACATTTTTTCCAAATGCTTTGCAATATCTCCTTAACGAAAAGAGCTGGAAGGCTGAAAATGCAGATTTAGACTTGTAGGCATTGTGTGAACAAGATAACGTTGAAAAATCGGCCCCAGCTTATTCAGCCTTAGAGAAAACCGCGTTGACATTTTTTCCAAATGCCTTGCAATATCTCCTTAACGAAAAGAGCTGGAAGGCTGAAAATGCAGATTTAGACTTGTAGGCATTGTGTGAACAAGATAACGTTGAAAAATCGGCCCCAGCTTATTCCACCTTAGAGAAAACCGCGTTGACATTTTTTCCAAATGCTTTGCAATATCTCCTTAACGAAAAGAGCTGGAAGGCTGAAAATGCAGATTTAGACTTGTAGGCATTGTGTGAACAAGATAACGTTGAAAAATCGGCCCCAGCTCATTCCGCCTTAGAGAAAACCGCGTTGACATTTTTTCCAAATGCTTTGCAATATCTCCTTAACGAAAAGAGCTGGAAGGCTGAAAATGCAGATTTAGACTTGTAGGCATTGTGTGAACAAGATAACGTTGAAAAATCGGCCCCAGCTTATTCCGCCTTAGAGAAAACCGCGTTGACATTTTTTCCAAATGCTTTGCAATATCTCCTTAACGAAAAGAGCTAGAAGGCTGAAAATGCAGATTTAGACTTGTAGGCATTGTGTGAACAAGATAACGTTGAAAAATCGGCCCCAGCTTATTCAGCCTTAGAGAAAACCGCGTTGACATTTTTTCCAAATGCCTTGCAATATCTCCTTAACGAAAAGAGCTAGAAGGCTGAAAATGCAGATTTAGACTTGTAGGCATTGTGTGAACAAGATAACGTTGAAAAATCGGCCCCAGCTTATTCCACCTTAGAGAAAACCGCGTTGACATTTTTTCCAAATGCTTTGCAATATCTCCTTAACGAAAAGAGCTGGAAGGCTGAAAATGCAGAATTAGACTTGTAGGCATTGTGTGAACAAGATAGAGTTGAAAAATCGGCCCCAGCTCATTCCGCCTTAGAGAAAACCGCGTTGACATTTTTTCCAAATGCTTTGCAATATCTCCTTAACGAAAAGAGCTGGAAGGCTGAAAATGCAGATTTAGACTTTTAGGCATTGTGTGAACAAGATAGCGTTGAAAAATCGGCCCCAGCTTATTCCGCCTTAGAGAAAACCGCGTTGACATTTTTTCCAAATGCTTTGCAATATCTCCTTAACGAAAAGAGCTGGAAGGCTGAAAATGCAGATTTAGACTTGTAGGCATTGTGTGAACAAGATAGCGTTGAAAAATCGGCCCCAGCTCATTCCGCCTTAGAGAAAACCGCGTTGACATTTTTTCCAAATGCTTTGCAATATCTCCTTAACGAAAAGAGCTGGAAGGCTGAAAATGCAGATTTAGACTTGTAGGCATTGTGTGAACAAGATAACGTTGAAAAATCGGCCCCAGCTTATTCCGCCTTAGAGAAAACCGCGTTGACATTTTTTCCAAATGCTTTGCAATATCTCCTTAACGAAAAGAGCTGGAAGGCTGAAAATGCAGATTTAGACTTGTAGGCATTGTGTGAACAAGATAACGTTGAAAAATCGGCCCCAGCTTATTCCACCTTAGAGAAAACCGCGTTGACATTTTTTCCAAATGCTTTGCAATATCTCCTTAACGAAAAGAGCTAGAAGGCTGAAAATGCAGATTTAGACTTGTAGGCATTGTGTGAACAAGATAACGTTGAAAAATCGGCCCCAGCTTATTCCGCCTTAGAGAAAACCGCGTTGACATTTTTTCCAAATGCCTTGCAATATCTCCTTAACGAAAAGAGCTAGAAGGCTGAAAATGCAGATTTAGACTTGTAGGCATTGTGTGAACAAGATAACTTTGAAAAATCGGCCCCAGCTTATTCAGCCTTAGAGAAAACCGCGTTGACATTTTTTCCAAATGCCTTGCAATATCTCCTTAACGAAAAGAGCTAGAAGGCTGAAAATGCAGATTTAGACTTGTAGGCATTGTGTGAACAAGATAACGTTGAAAAATCGGCCCCAGCTTATTCCACCTTAGAGAAAACCGCGTTGACATTTTTTCCAAATGCTTTGCAATATCTCCTTAACGAAAAGAGCTAGAAGGCTGAAAATGCAGATTTAGACTTGTAGGCATTGTGTGAACAAGATAACGTTGAAAAATCGGCCCCAGCTTATTCCGCCTTAGAGAAAACCGCGTTGACATTTTTTCCAAATGCTTTGCAATATCTCCTTAACGAAAAGAGCTGGAAGGCTGAAAATGCAGATTTAGACTTGTAGGCATTGTGTGAACAAGATAACGTTGAAAAATCGGCCCCAGCTTATTCAGCCTTAGAGAAAACCGCGTTGACATTTTTTCCAAATGCCTTGCAATATCTCCTTAACGAAAAGAGCTAGAAGGCTGAAAATGCAGATTTAGACTTGTAGGCATTGTGTGAACAAGATAACGTTGAAAAATCGGCCCCAGCTTATTCCGCCTTAGAGAAAACCGCGTTGACATTTTTTCCAAATGCTTTGCAATATCTCCTTAACGAAAAGAGCTGGAAGGCTGAAAATGCAGATTTAGACTTGTAGGCATTGTGTGAACAAGATAACGTTGAAAAATCGGCCCCAGCTTATTCAGCCTTAGAGAAAACCGCGTTGACATTTTTTCCAAATGCCTTGCAATATCTCCTTAACGAAAAGAGCTAGAAGGCTGAAAATGCAGATTTAGACTTGTAGGCATTGTGTGAACAAGATAACGTTGAAAAATCGGCCCCAGCTTATTCCGCCTTAGAGAAAACCGCGTTGACATTTTTTCCAAATGCTTTGCAATATCTCCTTAACGAAAAGAGCTGGAAGGCTGAAAATGCAGATTTAGACTTGTAGGCATTGTGTGAACAAGATAACGTTGAAAAATCGGCCCCAGCTTATTCCGCCTTAGAGAAAACCGCGTTGACATTTTTTCCAAATGCTTTGCAATATCTCCTTAACGAAAAGAGCTAGAAGGCTGAAAATGCAGATTTAGACTTGAAGGCATTGTGTGAACAAGATAACGTTGAAAAATCGGCCCCAGCTTATTCAGCCTTAGAGAAAACCGCGTTGACATTTTTTCCAAATGCCTTGCAATATCTCCTTAACGAAAAGAGCTAGAAGGCTGAAAATGCAGATTTAGACTTGTAGGCATTGTGTGAACAAGATAACGTTGAAAAATCGGCCCCAGCTTATTCCGCCTTAGAGAAAACCGCGTTGACATTTTTTCCAAATGCTTTGCAATATCTCCTTAACGAAAAGAGCTGGAAGGCTGAAAATGCAGATTTAGACTTGTAGGCATTGTGTGAACAAGATAACGTTGAAAAATCGGCCCCAGCTTATTCAGCCTTAGAGAAAACCGCGTTGACATTTTTTCCAAATGCCTTGCAATATCTCCTTAACGAAAAGAGCTAGAAGGCTGAAAATGCAGATTTAGACTTGTAGGCATTGTGTGAACAAGATAGCGTTGAAAAATCGGCCCCAGCTTATTCCGCCTTAGAGAAAACCGCGTTGACATTTTTTCCAAATGCTTTGCAATATCTCCTTAACGAAAAGAGCTGGAAGGCTGAAAATGCAGATTTAGACTTGTAGGCATTGTGTGAACAAGATAGCGTTGAAAAATCGGCCCCAGCTTATTCCGCCTTAGAGAAAACCGCGTTGACATTTTTTCCAAATGCTTTGCAATATCTCCTTAACGAAAAGAGCTGGAAGGCTGAAAA
Organism: Crinia signifera; assembly: GCF_055691185.1. NCBI lineage: Eukaryota > Metazoa > Chordata > Amphibia > Anura > Myobatrachidae > Crinia > Crinia signifera. Next base: position 44,480 of record NW_028142459.1, on the reverse strand, counting down.
TGCAGAATTAGACTTGTAGGCATTGTGTGAACAAGATAGCGTTGAAAAATCGGCCCCAGCTCATTCCGCCTTAGAGAAAACCGCGTTGACATTTTTTCCAAATGCTTTGCAATATCTCCTTAACGAAAAGAGCTGGAAGGCTGAAAATGCAGATTTAGACTTGTAGGCATTGTGTGAACAAGATAACGTTGAAAAATCGGCCCCAGCTTATTCAGCCTTAGAGAAAACCGCGTTGACATTTTTTCCAAATGCTTTGCAATATCTCCTTAACGAAAAGAGCTGGAAGGCTGAAAATGCAGATTTAGACTTGTAGGCATTGTGTGAACAAGATAACGTTGAAAAATCGGCCCCAGCTTATTCAGCCTTAGAGAAAACCGCGTTGACATTTTTTCCAAATGCCTTGCAATATCTCCTTAACGAAAAGAGCTAGAAGGCTGAAAATGCAGATTTAGACTTGTAGGCATTGTGTGAACAAGATAACGTTGAAAAATCGGCCCCAGCTTATTCCACCTTAGAGAAAACCGCGTTGACATTTTTTCCAAATGCTTTGCAATATCTCCTTAAGGAAAAGAGCTAGAAGGCTGAAAATGCAGATTTAGACTTGTAGGCATTGTGTGAACAAGATAACGTTGAAAAATCGGCCCCAGCTTATTCCGCCTTAGAGAAAACCGCGTTGACATTTTTTCCAAATGCTTTGCAATATCTCCTTAACGAAAAGAGCTGGAAGGCTGAAAATGCAGATTTAGACTTGTAGGCATTGTGTGAACAAGATAACGTTGAAAAATCGGCCCCAGCTCATTCCGCCTTAGAGAAAACCGCGTTGACATTTTTTCCAAATGCTTTGCAATATCTCCTTAACGAAAAGAGCTGGAAGGCTGAAAATGCAGATTTAGACTTGTAGGCATTGTGTGAACAAGATAACGTTGAAAAATCGGCCCCAGCTTATTCCGCCTTAGAGAAAACCGCGTTGACATTTTTTCCAAATGCTTTGCAATATCTCCTTAACGAAAAGAGCTAGAAGGCTGAAAATGCAGATTTAGACTTGTAGGCATTGTGTGAACAAGATAACGTTGAAAAATCGGCCCCAGCTTATTCAGCCTTAGAGAAAACCGCGTTGACATTTTTTCCAAATGCCTTGCAATATCTCCTTAACGAAAAGAGCTAGAAGGCTGAAAATGCAGATTTAGACTTGTAGGCATTGTGTGAACAAGATAACGTTGAAAAATCGGCCCCAGCTTATTCCACCTTAGAGAAAACCGCGTTGACATTTTTTCCAAATGCTTTGCAATATCTCCTTAACGAAAAGAGCTGGAAGGCTGAAAATGCAGATTTAGACTTGTAGGCATTGTGTGAACAAGATAACGTTGAAAAATCGGCCCCAGCTTATTCAGCCTTAGAGAAAACCGCGTTGACATTTTTTCCAAATGCCTTGCAATATCTCCTTAACGAAAAGAGCTGGAAGGCTGAAAATGCAGATTTAGACTTGTAGGCATTGTGTGAACAAGATAACGTTGAAAAATCGGCCCCAGCTTATTCCACCTTAGAGAAAACCGCGTTGACATTTTTTCCAAATGCTTTGCAATATCTCCTTAACGAAAAGAGCTGGAAGGCTGAAAATGCAGATTTAGACTTGTAGGCATTGTGTGAACAAGATAACGTTGAAAAATCGGCCCCAGCTCATTCCGCCTTAGAGAAAACCGCGTTGACATTTTTTCCAAATGCTTTGCAATATCTCCTTAACGAAAAGAGCTGGAAGGCTGAAAATGCAGATTTAGACTTGTAGGCATTGTGTGAACAAGATAACGTTGAAAAATCGGCCCCAGCTTATTCCGCCTTAGAGAAAACCGCGTTGACATTTTTTCCAAATGCTTTGCAATATCTCCTTAACGAAAAGAGCTAGAAGGCTGAAAATGCAGATTTAGACTTGTAGGCATTGTGTGAACAAGATAACGTTGAAAAATCGGCCCCAGCTTATTCAGCCTTAGAGAAAACCGCGTTGACATTTTTTCCAAATGCCTTGCAATATCTCCTTAACGAAAAGAGCTAGAAGGCTGAAAATGCAGATTTAGACTTGTAGGCATTGTGTGAACAAGATAACGTTGAAAAATCGGCCCCAGCTTATTCCACCTTAGAGAAAACCGCGTTGACATTTTTTCCAAATGCTTTGCAATATCTCCTTAACGAAAAGAGCTAGAAGGCTGAAAATGCAGATTTAGACTTGTAGGCATTGTGTGAACAAGATAACGTTGAAAAATCGGCCCCAGCTTATTCCGCCTTAGAGAAAACCGCGTTGACATTTTTTCCAAATGCTTTGCAATATCTCCTTAACGAAAAGAGCTGGAAGGCTGAAAATGCAGATTTAGACTTGTAGGCATTGTGTGAACAAGATAACGTTGAAAAATCGGCCCCAGCTTATTCAGCCTTAGAGAAAACCGCGTTGACATTTTTTCCAAATGCCTTGCAATATCTCCTTAACGAAAAGAGCTAGAAGGCTGAAAATGCAGATTTAGACTTGTAGGCATTGTGTGAACAAGATAACGTTGAAAAATCGGCCCCAGCTTATTCCGCCTTAGAGAAAACCGCGTTGACATTTTTTCCAAATGCTTTGCAATATCTCCTTAACGAAAAGAGCTGGAAGGCTGAAAATGCAGAATTAGACTTGTAGGCATTGTGTGAACAAGATAGCGTTGAAAAATCGGCCCCAGCTCATTCCGCCTTAGAGAAAACCGCGTTGACATTTTTTCCAAATGCTTTGCAATATCTCCTTAACGAAAAGAGCTGGAAGGCTGAAAATGCAGATTTAGACTTGTAGGCATTGTGTGAACAAGATAACGTTGAAAAATCGGCCCCAGCTTATTCAGCCTTAGAGAAAACCGCGTTGACATTTTTTCCAAATGCTTTGCAATATCTCCTTAACGAAAAGAGCTGGAAGGCTGAAAATGCAGATTTAGACTTGTAGGCATTGTGTGAACAAGATAACGTTGAAAAATCGGCCCCAGCTTATTCAGCCTTAGAGAAAACCGCGTTGACATTTTTTCCAAATGCCTTGCAATATCTCCTTAACGAAAAGAGCTAGAAGGCTGAAAATGCAGATTTAGACTTGTAGGCATTGTGTGAACAAGATAACGTTGAAAAATCGGCCCCAGCTTATTCCACCTTAGAGAAAACCGCGTTGACATTTTTTCCAAATGCTTTGCAATATCTCCTTAAGGAAAAGAGCTAGAAGGCTGAAAATGCAGATTTAGACTTGTAGGCATTGTGTGAACAAGATAACGTTGAAAAATCGGCCCCAGCTTATTCCGCCTTAGAGAAAACCGCGTTGACATTTTTTCCAAATGCTTTGCAATATCTCCTTAACGAAAAGAGCTGGAAGGCTGAAAATGCAGATTTAGACTTGTAGGCATTGTGTGAACAAGATAACGTTGAAAAATCGGCCCCAGCTCATTCCGCCTTAGAGAAAACCGCGTTGACATTTTTTCCAAATGCTTTGCAATATCTCCTTAACGAAAAGAGCTGGAAGGCTGAAAATGCAGATTTAGACTTGTAGGCATTGTGTGAACAAGATAACGTTGAAAAATCGGCCCCAGCTTATTCCGCCTTAGAGAAAACCGCGTTGACATTTTTTCCAAATGCTTTGCAATATCTCCTTAACGAAAAGAGCTAGAAGGCTGAAAATGCAGATTTAGACTTGTAGGCATTGTGTGAACAAGATAACGTTGAAAAATCGGCCCCAGCTTATTCAGCCTTAGAGAAAACCGCGTTGACATTTTTTCCAAATGCCTTGCAATATCTCCTTAACGAAAAGAGCTAGAAGGCTGAAAATGCAGATTTAGACTTGTAGGCATTGTGTGAACAAGATAACGTTGAAAAATCGGCCCCAGCTTATTCCACCTTAGAGAAAACCGCGTTGACATTTTTTCCAAATGCTTTGCAATATCTCCTTAACGAAAAGAGCTGGAAGGCTGAAAATGCAGATTTAGACTTGTAGGCATTGTGTGAACAAGATAACGTTGAAAAATCGGCCCCAGCTTATTCAGCCTTAGAGAAAACCGCGTTGACATTTTTTCCAAATGCCTTGCAATATCTCCTTAACGAAAAGAGCTAGAAGGCTGAAAATGCAGATTTAGACTTGTAGGCATTGTGTGAACAAGATAGCGTTGAAAAATCGGCCCCAGCTTATTCCGCCTTAGAGAAAACCGCGTTGACATTTTTTCCAAATGCTTTGCAATATCTCCTTAACGAAAAGAGCTGGAAGGCTGAAAATGCAGATTTAGACTTGTAGGCATTGTGTGAACAAGATAGCGTTGAAAAATCGGCCCCAGCTTATTCCGCCTTAGAGAAAACCGCGTTGACATTTTTTCCAAATGCTTTGCAATATCTCCTTAACGAAAAGAGCTGGAAGGCTGAAAATGCAGAATTAGACTTGTAGGCATTGTGTGAACAAGATAGCGTTGAAAAATCGGCCCCAGCTCATTCCGCCTTAGAGAAAACCGCGTTGACATTTTTTCCAAATGCTTTGCAATATCTCCTTAACGAAAAGAGCTGGAAGGCTGAAAATGCAGATTTAGACTTGTAGGCATTGTGTGAACAAGATAACGTTGAAAAATCGGCCCCAGCTTATTCAGCCTTAGAGAAAACCGCGTTGACATTTTTTCCAAATGCTTTGCAATATCTCCTTAACGAAAAGAGCTGGAAGGCTGAAAATGCAGATTTAGACTTGTAGGCATTGTGTGAACAAGATAACGTTGAAAAATCGGCCCCAGCTTATTCAGCCTTAGAGAAAACCGCGTTGACATTTTTTCCAAATGCCTTGCAATATCTCCTTAACGAAAAGAGCTAGAAGGCTGAAAATGCAGATTTAGACTTGTAGGCATTGTGTGAACAAGATAACGTTGAAAAATCGGCCCCAGCTTATTCCACCTTAGAGAAAACCGCGTTGACATTTTTTCCAAATGCTTTGCAATATCTCCTTAAGGAAAAGAGCTAGAAGGCTGAAAATGCAGATTTAGACTTGTAGGCATTGTGTGAACAAGATAACGTTGAAAAATCGGCCCCAGCTTATTCCGCCTTAGAGAAAACCGCGTTGACATTTTTTCCAAATGCTTTGCAATATCTCCTTAACGAAAATAGCTGGAAGGCTGAAAATGCAGATTTAGACTTGTAGGCATTGTGTGAACAAGATAACGTTGAAAAATCGGCCCCAGCTCATTCCGCCTTAGAGAAAACCGCGTTGACATTTTTTCCAAATGCTTTGCAATATCTCCTTAACGAAAAGAGCTGGAAGGCTGAAAATGCAGATTTAGACTTGTAGGCATTGTGTGAACAAGATAACGTTGAAAAATCGGCCCCAGCTTATTCCGCCTTAGAGAAAACCGCGTTGACATTTTTTCCAAATGCTTTGCAATATCTCCTTAACGAAAAGAGCTAGAAGGCTGAAAATGCAGATTTAGACTTGTAGGCATTGTGTGAACAAGATAACGTTGAAAAATCGGCCCCAGCTTATTCAGCCTTAGAGAAAACCGCGTTGACATTTTTTCCAAATGCCTTGCAATATCTCCTTAACGAAAAGAGCTAGAAGGCTGAAAATGCAGATTTAGACTTGTAGGCATTGTGTGAACAAGATAACGTTGAAAAATCGGCCCCAGCTTATTCCACCTTAGAGAAAACCGCGTTGACATTTTTTCCAAATGCTTTGCAATATCTCCTTAACGAAAAGAGCTGGAAGGCTGAAAATGCAGAATTAGACTTGTAGGCATTGTGTGAACAAGATAGAGTTGAAAAATCGGCCCCAGCTCATTCCGCCTTAGAGAAAACCGCGTTGACATTTTTTCCAAATGCTTTGCAATATCTCCTTAACGAAAAGAGCTGGAAGGCTGAAAATGCAGATTTAGACTTTTAGGCATTGTGTGAACAAGATAGCGTTGAAAAATCGGCCCCAGCTTATTCCGCCTTAGAGAAAACCGCGTTGACATTTTTTCCAAATGCTTTGCAATATCTCCTTAACGAAAAGAGCTGGAAGGCTGAAAATGCAGATTTAGACTTGTAGGCATTGTGTGAACAAGATAGCGTTGAAAAATCGGCCCCAGCTCATTCCGCCTTAGAGAAAACCGCGTTGACATTTTTTCCAAATGCTTTGCAATATCTCCTTAACGAAAAGAGCTGGAAGGCTGAAAATGCAGATTTAGACTTGTAGGCATTGTGTGAACAAGATAACGTTGAAAAATCGGCCCCAGCTTATTCCGCCTTAGAGAAAACCGCGTTGACATTTTTTCCAAATGCTTTGCAATATCTCCTTAACGAAAAGAGCTGGAAGGCTGAAAATGCAGATTTAGACTTGTAGGCATTGTGTGAACAAGATAACGTTGAAAAATCGGCCCCAGCTTATTCCACCTTAGAGAAAACCGCGTTGACATTTTTTCCAAATGCTTTGCAATATCTCCTTAACGAAAAGAGCTAGAAGGCTGAAAATGCAGATTTAGACTTGTAGGCATTGTGTGAACAAGATAACGTTGAAAAATCGGCCCCAGCTTATTCCGCCTTAGAGAAAACCGCGTTGACATTTTTTCCAAATGCCTTGCAATATCTCCTTAACGAAAAGAGCTAGAAGGCTGAAAATGCAGATTTAGACTTGTAGGCATTGTGTGAACAAGATAACTTTGAAAAATCGGCCCCAGCTTATTCAGCCTTAGAGAAAACCGCGTTGACATTTTTTCCAAATGCCTTGCAATATCTCCTTAACGAAAAGAGCTAGAAGGCTGAAAATGCAGATTTAGACTTGTAGGCATTGTGTGAACAAGATAACGTTGAAAAATCGGCCCCAGCTTATTCCACCTTAGAGAAAACCGCGTTGACATTTTTTCCAAATGCTTTGCAATATCTCCTTAACGAAAAGAGCTAGAAGGCTGAAAATGCAGATTTAGACTTGTAGGCATTGTGTGAACAAGATAACGTTGAAAAATCGGCCCCAGCTTATTCCGCCTTAGAGAAAACCGCGTTGACATTTTTTCCAAATGCTTTGCAATATCTCCTTAACGAAAAGAGCTGGAAGGCTGAAAATGCAGATTTAGACTTGTAGGCATTGTGTGAACAAGATAACGTTGAAAAATCGGCCCCAGCTTATTCAGCCTTAGAGAAAACCGCGTTGACATTTTTTCCAAATGCCTTGCAATATCTCCTTAACGAAAAGAGCTAGAAGGCTGAAAATGCAGATTTAGACTTGTAGGCATTGTGTGAACAAGATAACGTTGAAAAATCGGCCCCAGCTTATTCCGCCTTAGAGAAAACCGCGTTGACATTTTTTCCAAATGCTTTGCAATATCTCCTTAACGAAAAGAGCTGGAAGGCTGAAAATGCAGATTTAGACTTGTAGGCATTGTGTGAACAAGATAACGTTGAAAAATCGGCCCCAGCTTATTCAGCCTTAGAGAAAACCGCGTTGACATTTTTTCCAAATGCCTTGCAATATCTCCTTAACGAAAAGAGCTAGAAGGCTGAAAATGCAGATTTAGACTTGTAGGCATTGTGTGAACAAGATAACGTTGAAAAATCGGCCCCAGCTTATTCCGCCTTAGAGAAAACCGCGTTGACATTTTTTCCAAATGCTTTGCAATATCTCCTTAACGAAAAGAGCTGGAAGGCTGAAAATGCAGATTTAGACTTGTAGGCATTGTGTGAACAAGATAACGTTGAAAAATCGGCCCCAGCTTATTCCGCCTTAGAGAAAACCGCGTTGACATTTTTTCCAAATGCTTTGCAATATCTCCTTAACGAAAAGAGCTAGAAGGCTGAAAATGCAGATTTAGACTTGAAGGCATTGTGTGAACAAGATAACGTTGAAAAATCGGCCCCAGCTTATTCAGCCTTAGAGAAAACCGCGTTGACATTTTTTCCAAATGCCTTGCAATATCTCCTTAACGAAAAGAGCTAGAAGGCTGAAAATGCAGATTTAGACTTGTAGGCATTGTGTGAACAAGATAACGTTGAAAAATCGGCCCCAGCTTATTCCGCCTTAGAGAAAACCGCGTTGACATTTTTTCCAAATGCTTTGCAATATCTCCTTAACGAAAAGAGCTGGAAGGCTGAAAATGCAGATTTAGACTTGTAGGCATTGTGTGAACAAGATAACGTTGAAAAATCGGCCCCAGCTTATTCAGCCTTAGAGAAAACCGCGTTGACATTTTTTCCAAATGCCTTGCAATATCTCCTTAACGAAAAGAGCTAGAAGGCTGAAAATGCAGATTTAGACTTGTAGGCATTGTGTGAACAAGATAGCGTTGAAAAATCGGCCCCAGCTTATTCCGCCTTAGAGAAAACCGCGTTGACATTTTTTCCAAATGCTTTGCAATATCTCCTTAACGAAAAGAGCTGGAAGGCTGAAAATGCAGATTTAGACTTGTAGGCATTGTGTGAACAAGATAGCGTTGAAAAATCGGCCCCAGCTTATTCCGCCTTAGAGAAAACCGCGTTGACATTTTTTCCAAATGCTTTGCAATATCTCCTTAACGAAAAGAGCTGGAAGGCTGAAAATGCAGAATTAGACTTGTAGGCATTGTGTGAACAAGATAGCGTTGAAAAATCGGCCCCAGCTCATTCCGCCTTAGAGAAAACCGCGTTGACATTTTTTCCAAATGCTTTGCAATATCTCCTTAACGAAAAGAGCTGGAAGGCTGAAAATGCAGATTTAGACTTGTAGGCATTGTGTGAACAAGATAACGTTGAAAAATCGGCCCCAGCTTATTCAGCCTTAGAGAAAACCGCGTTGACATTTTTTCCAAATGCTTTGCAATATCTCCTTAACGAAAAGAGCTGGAAGGCTGAAAATGCAGATTTAGACTTGTAGGCATTGTGTGAACAAGATAACGTTGAAAAATCGGCCCCAGCTTATTCAGCCTTAGAGAAAACCGCGTTGACATTTTTTCCAAATGCCTTGCAATATCTCCTTAACGAAAAGAGCTAGAAGGCTGAAAATGCAGATTTAGACTTGTAGGCATTGTGTGAACAAGATAACGTTGAAAAATCGGCCCCAGCTTATTCCGCCTTAGAGAAAACCGCGTTGACATTTTTTCCAAATGCTTTGCAATATCTCCTTAACGAAAAGAGCTGGAAGGCTGAAAATGCAGATTTAGACTTGTAGGCATTGTGTGAACAAGATAACGTTGAAAAATCGGCCCCAGCTCATTCCGCCTTAGAGAAAACCGCGTTGACATTTTTTCCAAATGCCTTGCAATATCTCCTTAACGAAAAGAGCTAGAAGGCTGAAAATGCAGATTTAGACTTGTAGGCATTGTGTGAACAAGATAACTTTGAAAAATCGGCCCCAGCTTATTCAGCCTTAGAGAAAACCGCGTTGACATTTTTTCCAAATGCCTTGCAATATCTCCTTAACGAAAAGAGCTAGAAGGCTGAAAATGCAGATTTAGACTTGTAGGCATTGTGTGAACAAGATAACGTTGAAAAATCGGCCCCAGCTTATTCCACCTTAGAGAAAACCGCGTTGACATTTTTTCCAAATGCTTTGCAATATCTCCTTAACGAAAAGAGCTAGAAGGCTGAAAATGCAGATTTAGACTTGTAGGCATTGTGTGAACAAGATAACGTTGAAAAATCGGCCCCAGCTTATTCCGCCTTAGAGAAAACCGCGTTGACATTTTTTCCAAATGCTTTGCAATATCTCCTTAACGAAAAGAGCTGGAAGGCTGAAAATGCAGATTTAGACTTGTAGGCATTGTGTGAACAAGATAACGTTGAAAAATCGGCCCCAGCTTATTCAGCCTTAGAGAAAACCGCGTTGACATTTTTTCCAAATGCCTTGCAATATCTCCTTAACGAAAAGAGCTAGAAGGCTGAAAATGCAGATTTAGACTTGTAGGCATTGTGTGAACAAGATAACGTTGAAAAATCGGCCCCAGCTTATTCCGCCTTAGAGAAAACCGCGTTGACATTTTTTCCAAATGCTTTGCAATATCTCCTTAACGAAAAGAGCTGGAAGGCTGAAAATGCAGATTTAGACTTGTAGGCATTGTGTGAACAAGATAACGTTGAAAAATCGGCCCCAGCTTATTCAGCCTTAGAGAAAACCGCGTTGACATTTTTTCCAAATGCCTTGCAATATCTCCTTAACGAAAAGAGCTAGAAGGCTGAAAATGCAGATTTAGACTTGTAGGCATTGTGTGAACAAGATAACGTTGAAAAATCGGCCCCAGCTTATTCCGCCTTAGAGAAAACCGCGTTGACATTTTTTCCAAATGCTTTGCAATATCTCCTTAACGAAAAGAGCTGGAAGGCTGAAAATGCAGATTTAGACTTGTAGGCATTGTGTGAACAAGATAACGTTGAAAAATCGGCCCCAGCTTATTCCGCCTTAGAGAAAACCGCGTTGACATTTTTTCCAAATGCTTTGCAATATCTCCTTAACGAAAAGAGCTAGAAGGCTGAAAATGCAGATTTAGACTTGAAGGCATTGTGTGAACAAGATAACGTTGAAAAATCGGCCCCAGCTTATTCAGCCTTAGAGAAAACCGCGTTGACATTTTTTCCAAATGCCTTGCAATATCTCCTTAACGAAAAGAGCTAGAAGGCTGAAAATGCAGATTTAGACTTGTAGGCATTGTGTGAACAAGATAACGTTGAAAAATCGGCCCCAGCTTATTCCGCCTTAGAGAAAACCGCGTTGACATTTTTTCCAAATGCTTTGCAATATCTCCTTAACGAAAAGAGCTGGAAGGCTGAAAATGCAGATTTAGACTTGTAGGCATTGTGTGAACAAGATAACGTTGAAAAATCGGCCCCAGCTTATTCAGCCTTAGAGAAAACCGCGTTGACATTTTTTCCAAATGCCTTGCAATATCTCCTTAACGAAAAGAGCTAGAAGGCTGAAAATGCAGATTTAGACTTGTAGGCATTGTGTGAACAAGATAGCGTTGAAAAATCGGCCCCAGCTTATTCCGCCTTAGAGAAAACCGCGTTGACATTTTTTCCAAATGCTTTGCAATATCTCCTTAACGAAAAGAGCTGGAAGGCTGAAAATGCAGATTTAGACTTGTAGGCATTGTGTGAACAAGATAGCGTTGAAAAATCGGCCCCAGCTTATTCCGCCTTAGAGAAAACCGCGTTGACATTTTTTCCAAATGCTTTGCAATATCTCCTTAACGAAAAGAGCTGGAAGGCTGAAAATGCAGAATTAGACTTGTAGGCATTGTGTGAACAAGATAGCGTTGAAAAATCGGCCCCAGCTCATTCCGCCTTAGAGAAAACCGCGTTGACATTTTTTCCAAATGCTTTGCAATATCTCCTTAACGAAAAGAGCTGGAAGGCTGAAAATGCAGATTTAGACTTGTAGGCATTGTGTGAACAAGATAACGTTGAAAAATCGGCCCCAGCTTATTCAGCCTTAGAGAAAACCGCGTTGACATTTTTTCCAAATGCTTTGCAATATCTCCTTAACGAAAAGAGCTGGAAGGCTGAAAATGCAGATTTAGACTTGTAGGCATTGTGTGAACAAGATAACGTTGAAAAATCGGCCCCAGCTTATTCAGCCTTAGAGAAAACCGCGTTGACATTTTTTCCAAATGCCTTGCAATATCTCCTTAACGAAAAGAGCTAGAAGGCTGAAAATGCAGATTTAGACTTGTAGGCATTGTGTGAACAAGATAACGTTGAAAAATCGGCCCCAGCTTATTCCACCTTAGAGAAAACCGCGTTGACATTTTTTCCAAATGCTTTGCAATATCTCCTTAAGGAAAAGAGCTAGAAGGCTGAAAATGCAGATTTAGACTTGTAGGCATTGTGTGAACAAGATAACGTTGAAAAATCGGCCCCAGCTTATTCCGCCTTAGAGAAAACCGCGTTGACATTTTTTCCAAATGCTTTGCAATATCTCCTTAACGAAAAGAGCTGGAAGGCTGAAAATGCAGATTTAGACTTGTAGGCATTGTGTGAACAAGATAACGTTGAAAAATCGGCCCCAGCTCATTCCGCCTTAGAGAAAACCGCGTTGACATTTTTTCCAAATGCTTTGCAATATCTCCTTAACGAAAAGAGCTGGAAGGCTGAAAATGCAGATTTAGACTTGTAGGCATTGTGTGAACAAGATAACGTTGAAAAATCGGCCCCAGCTTATTCCGCCTTAGAGAAAACCGCGTTGACATTTTTTCCAAATGCTTTGCAATATCTCCTTAACGAAAAGAGCTAGAAGGCTGAAAATGCAGATTTAGACTTGTAGGCATTGTGTGAACAAGATAACGTTGAAAAATCGGCCCCAGCTTATTCAGCCTTAGAGAAAACCGCGTTGACATTTTTTCCAAATGCCTTGCAATATCTCCTTAACGAAAAGAGCTAGAAGGCTGAAAATGCAGATTTAGACTTGTAGGCATTGTGTGAACAAGATAACGTTGAAAAATCGGCCCCAGCTTATTCCACCTTAGAGAAAACCGCGTTGACATTTTTTCCAAATGCTTTGCAATATCTCCTTAACGAAAAGAGCTAGATGGCTGAAAATGCAGATTTAGACTTGTAGGCATTGTGTGAACAAGATAACGTTGAAAAATCGGCCCCAGCTTATTCCGCCTTAGAGAAAACCGCGTTGACATTTTTTCCAAATGCTTTGCAATATCTCCTTAACGAAAAGAGCTGGAAGGCTGAAAATGCAGATTTAGACTTGTAGGCATTGTGTGAACAAGATAACGTTGAAAAATCGGCCCCAGCTTATTCAGCCTTAGAGAAAACCGCGTTGACATTTTTTCCAAATGCCTTGCAATATCTCCTTAACGAAAAGAGCTAGAAGGCTGAAAATGCAGATTTAGACTTGTAGGCATTGTGTGAACAAGATAACGTTGAAAAATCGGCCCCAGCTTATTCCGCCTTAGAGAAAACCGCGTTGACATTTTTTCCAAATGCTTTGCAATATCTCCTTAACGAAAAGAGCTGGAAGGCTGAAAATGCAGAATTAGACTTGTAGGCATTGTGTGAACAAGATAGCGTTGAAAAATCGGCCCCAGCTCATTCCGCCTTAGAGAAAACCGCGTTGACATTTTTTCCAAATGCTTTGCAATATCTCCTTAACGAAAAGAGCTGGAAGGCTGAAAATGCAGATTTAGACTTGTAGGCATTGTGTGAACAAGATAACGTTGAAAAATCGGCCCCAGCTTATTCAGCCTTAGAGAAAACCGCGTTGACATTTTTTCCAAATGCTTTGCAATATCTCCTTAACGAAAAGAGCTGGAAGGCTGAAAATGCAGATTTAGACTTGTAGGCATTGTGTGAACAAGATAACGTTGAAAAATCGGCCCCAGCTTATTCAGCCTTAGAGAAAACCGCGTTGACATTTTTTCCAAATGCCTTGCAATATCTCCTTAACGAAAAGAGCTAGAAGGCTGAAAATGCAGATTTAGACTTGTAGGCATTGTGTGAACAAGATAACGTTGAAAAATCGGCCCCAGCTTATTCCACCTTAGAGAAAACCGCGTTGACATTTTTTCCAAATGCTTTGCAATATCTCCTTAAGGAAAAGAGCTAGAAGGCTGAAAATGCAGATTTAGACTTGTAGGCATTGTGTGAACAAGATAACGTTGAAAAATCGGCCCCAGCTTATTCCGCCTTAGAGAAAACCGCGTTGACATTTTTCCAAATGCTTTGCAATATCTCCTTAACGAAAAGAGCTGGAAGGCTGAAAATGCAGATTTAGACTTGTAGGCATTGTGTGAACAAGATAACGTTGAAAAATCGGCCCCAGCTCATTCCGCCTTAGAGAAAACCGCGTTGACATTTTTTCCAAATGCTTTGCAATATCTCCTTAACGAAAAGAGCTGGAAGGCTGAAAATGCAGATTTAGACTTGTAGGCATTGTGTGAACAAGATAACGTTGAAAAATCGGCCCCAGCTTATTCCGCCTTAGAGAAAACCGCGTTGACATTTTTTCCAAATGCTTTGCAATATCTCCTTAACGAAAAGAGCTAGAAGGCTGAAAATGCAGATTTAGACTTGTAGGCATTGTGTGAACAAGATAACGTTGAAAAATCGGCCCCAGCTTATTCAGCCTTAGAGAAAACCGCGTTGACATTTTTTCCAAATGCCTTGCAATATCTCCTTAACGAAAAGAGCTAGAAGGCTGAAAATGCAGATTTAGACTTGTAGGCATTGTGTGAACAAGATAACGTTGAAAAATCGGCCCCAGCTTATTCCACCTTAGAGAAAACCGCGTTGACATTTTTTCCAAATGCTTTGCAATATCTCCTTAACGAAAAGAGCTGGAAGGCTGAAAATGCAGATTTAGACTTGTAGGCATTGTGTGAACAAGATAACGTTGAAAAATCGGCCCCAGCTTATTCAGCCTTAGAGAAAACCGCGTTGACATTTTTTCCAAATGCCTTGCAATATCTCCTTAACGAAAAGAGCTAGAAGGCTGAAAATGCAGATTTAGACTTGTAGGCATTGTGTGAACAAGATAGCGTTGAAAAATCGGCCCCAGCTTATTCCGCCTTAGAGAAAACCGCGTTGACATTTTTTCCAAATGCTTTGCAATATCTCCTTAACGAAAAGAGCTGGAAGGCTGAAAATGCAGATTTAGACTTGTAGGCATTGTGTGAACAAGATAGCGTTGAAAAATCGGCCCCAGCTTATTCCGCCTTAGAGAAAACCGCGTTGACATTTTTTCCAAATGCTTTGCAATATCTCCTTAACGAAAAGAGCTGGAAGGCTGAAAATGCAGAATTAGACTTGTAGGCATTGTGTGAACAAGATAGCGTTGAAAAATCGGCCCCAGCTCATTCCGCCTTAGAGAAAACCGCGTTGACATTTTTTCCAAATGCTTTGCAATATCTCCTTAACGAAAAGAGCTGGAAGGCTGAAAATGCAGATTTAGACTTGTAGGCATTGTGTGAACAAGATAACGTTGAAAAATCGGCCCCAGCTTATTCAGCCTTAGAGAAAACCGCGTTGACATTTTTTCCAAATGCTTTGCAATATCTCCTTAACGAAAAGAGCTGGAAGGCTGAAAATGCAGATTTAGACTTGTAGGCATTGTGTGAACAAGATAACGTTGAAAAATCGGCCCCAGCTTATTCAGCCTTAGAGAAAACCGCGTTGACATTTTTTCCAAATGCCTTGCAATATCTCCTTAACGAAAAGAGCTAGAAGGCTGAAAATGCAGATTTAGACTTGTAGGCATTGTGTGAACAAGATAACGTTGAAAAATCGGCCCCAGCTTATTCCACCTTAGAGAAAACCGCGTTGACATTTTTTCCAAATGCTTTGCAATATCTCCTTAAGGAAAAGAGCTAGAAGGCTGAAAATGCAGATTTAGACTTGTAGGCATTGTGTGAACAAGATAACGTTGAAAAATCGGCCCCAGCTTATTCCGCCTTAGAGAAAACCGCGTTGACATTTTTTCCAAATGCTTTGCAATATCTCCTTAACGAAAAGAGCTGGAAGGCTGAAAATGCAGATTTAGACTTGTAGGCATTGTGTGAACAAGATAACGTTGAAAAATCGGCCCCAGCTCATTCCGCCTTAGAGAAAACCGCGTTGACATTTTTTCCAAATGCTTTGCAATATCTCCTTAACGAAAAGAGCTGGAAGGCTGAAAATGCAGATTTAGACTTGTAGGCATTGTGTGAACAAGATAACGTTGAAAAATCGGCCCCAGCTTATTCCGCCTTAGAGAAAACCGCGTTGACATTTTTTCCAAATGCTTTGCAATATCTCCTTAACGAAAAGAGCTAGAAGGCTGAAAATGCAGATTTAGACTTGTAGGCATTGTGTGAACAAGATAACGTTGAAAAATCGGCCCCAGCTTATTCAGCCTTAGAGAAAACCGCGTTGACATTTTTTCCAAATGCCTTGCAATATCTCCTTAACGAAAAGAGCTAGAAGGCTGAAAATGCAGATTTAGACTTGTAGGCATTGTGTGAACAAGATAACGTTGAAAAATCGGCCCCAGCTTATTCCACCTTAGAGAAAACCGCGTTGACATTTTTTCCAAATGCTTTGCAATATCTCCTTAACGAAAAGAGCTAGAAGGCTGAAAATGCAGATTTAGACTTGTAGGCATTGTGTGAACAAGATAACGTTGAAAAATCGGCCCCAGCTTATTCCGCCTTAGAGAAAACCGCGTTGACATTTTTTCCAAATGCTTTGCAATATCTCCTTAACGAAAAGAGCTGGAAGGCTGAAAATGCAGATTTAGACTTGTAGGCATTGTGTGAACAAGATAACGTTGAAAAATCGGCCCCAGCTTATTCAGCCTTAGAGAAAACCGCGTTGACATTTTTTCCAAATGCCTTGCAATATCTCCTTAACGAAAAGAGCTAGAAGGCTGAAAATGCAGATTTAGACTTGTAGGCATTGTGTGAACAAGATAACGTTGAAAAATCGGCCCCAGCTTATTCCGCCTTAGAGAAAACCGCGTTGACATTTTTTCCAAATGCTTTGCAATATCTCCTTAACGAAAAGAGCTGGAAGGCTGAAAATGCAGAATTAGACTTGTAGGCATTGTGTGAACAAGATAGCGTTGAAAAATCGGCCCCAGCTCATTCCGCCTTAGAGAAAACCGCGTTGACATTTTTTCCAAATGCTTTGCAATATCTCCTTAACGAAAAGAGCTGGAAGGCTGAAAATGCAGATTTAGACTTGTAGGCATTGTGTGAACAAGATAACGTTGAAAAATCGGCCCCAGCTTATTCAGCCTTAGAGAAAACCGCGTTGACATTTTTTCCAAATGCTTTGCAATATCTCCTTAACGAAAAGAGCTGGAAGGCTGAAAATGCAGATTTAGACTTGTAGGCATTGTGTGAACAAGATAACGTTGAAAAATCGGCCCCAGCTTATTCAGCCTTAGAGAAAACCGCGTTGACATTTTTTCCAAATGCCTTGCAATATCTCCTTAACGAAAAGAGCTAGAAGGCTGAAAATGCAGATTTAGACTTGTAGGCATTGTGTGAACAAGATAACGTTGAAAAATCGGCCCCAGCTTATTCCACCTTAGAGAAAACCGCGTTGACATTTTTTCCAAATGCTTTGCAATATCTCCTTAAGGAAAAGAGCTAGAAGGCTGAAAATGCAGATTTAGACTTGTAGGCATTGTGTGAACAAGATAACGTTGAAAAATCGGCCCCAGCTTATTCCGCCTTAGAGAAAACCGCGTTGACATTTTTTCCAAATGCTTTGCAATATCTCCTTAACGAAAAGAGCTGGAAGGCTGAAAATGCAGATTTAGACTTGTAGGCATTGTGTGAACAAGATAACGTTGAAAAATCGGCCCCAGCTCATTCCGCCTTAGAGAAAACCGCGTTGACATTTTTTCCAAATGCTTTGCAATATCTCCTTAACGAAAAGAGCTGGAAGGCTGAAAATGCAGATTTAGACTTGTAGGCATTGTGTGAACAAGATAACGTTGAAAAATCGGCCCCAGCTTATTCCGCCTTAGAGAAAACCGCGTTGACATTTTTTCCAAATGCTTTGCAATATCTCCTTAACGAAAAGAGCTAGAAGGCTGAAAATGCAGATTTAGACTTGTAGGCATTGTGTGAACAAGATAACGTTGAAAAATCGGCCCCAGCTTATTCAGCCTTAGAGAAAACCGCGTTGACATTTTTTCCAAATGCCTTGCAATATCTCCTTAACGAAAAGAGCTAGAAGGCTGAAAATGCAGATTTAGACTTGTAGGCATTGTGTGAACAAGATAACGTTGAAAAATCGGCCCCAGCTTATTCCACCTTAGAGAAAACCGCGTTGACATTTTTTCCAAATGCTTTGCAATATCTCCTTAACGAAAAGAGCTAGAAGGCTGAAAATGCAGATTTAGACTTGTAGGCATTGTGTGAACAAGATAACGTTGAAAAATCGGCCCCAGCTTATTCCGCCTTAGAGAAAACCGCGTTGACATTTTTTCCAAATGCTTTGCAATATCTCCTTAACGAAAAGAGCTGGAAGGCTGAAAATGCAGATTTAGACTTGTAGGCATTGTGTGAACAAGATAACGTTGAAAAATCGGCCCCAGCTTATTCAGCCTTAGAGAAAACCGCGTTGACATTTTTTCCAAATGCCTTGCAATATCTCCTTAACGAAAAGAGCTAGAAGGCTGAAAATGCAGATTTAGACTTGTAGGCATTGTGTGAACAAGATAACGTTGAAAAATCGGCCCCAGCTTATTCCGCCTTAGAGAAAACCGCGTTGACATTTTTTCCAAATGCTTTGCAATATCTCCTTAACGAAAAGAGCTGGAAGGCTGAAAATGCAGAATTAGACTTGTAGGCATTGTGTGAACAAGATAGCGTTGAAAAATCGGCCCCAGCTCATTCCGCCTTAGAGAAAACCGCGTTGACATTTTTTCCAAATGCTTTGCAATATCTCCTTAACGAAAAGAGCTGGAAGGCTGAAAATGCAGATTTAGACTTGTAGGCATTGTGTGAACAAGATAACGTTGAAAAATCGGCCCCAGCTTATTCAGCCTTAGAGAAAACCGCGTTGACATTTTTTCCAAATGCTTTGCAATATCTCCTTAACGAAAAGAGCTGGAAGGCTGAAAATGCAGATTTAGACTTGTAGGCATTGTGTGAACAAGATAACGTTGAAAAATCGGCCCCAGCTTATTCAGCCTTAGAGAAAACCGCGTTGACATTTTTTCCAAATGCCTTGCAATATCTCCTTAACGAAAAGAGCTAGAAGGCTGAAAATGCAGATTTAGACTTGTAGGCATTGTGTGAACAAGATAACGTTGAAAAATCGGCCCCAGCTCATTCCGCCTTAGAGAAAACCGCGTTGACATTTTTTCCAAATGCTTTGCAATATCTCCTTAACGAAAAGAGCTGGAAGGCTGAAAATGCAGATTTAGACTTGTAGGCATTGTGTGAACAAGATAACGTTGAAAAATCGGCCCCAGCTTATTCCGCCTTAGAGAAAACCGCGTTGACATTTTTTCCAAATGCTTTGCAATATCTCCTTAACGAAAAGAGCTAGAAGGCTGAAAATGCAGATTTAGACTTGTAGGCATTGTGTGAACAAGATAACGTTGAAAAATCGGCCCCAGCTTATTCAGCCTTAGAGAAAACCGCGTTGACATTTTTTCCAAATGCCTTGCAATATCTCCTTAACGAAAAGAGCTAGAAGGCTGAAAATGCAGATTTAGACTTGTAGGCATTGTGTGAACAAGATAACGTTGAAAAATCGGCCCCAGCTTATTCCACCTTAGAGAAAACCGCGTTGACATTTTTTCCAAATGCTTTGCAATATCTCCTTAACGAAAAGAGCTAGAAGGCTGAAAATGCAGATTTAGACTTGTAGGCATTGTGTGAACAAGATAACGTTGAAAAATCGGCCCCAGCTTATTCCGCCTTAGAGAAAACCGCGTTGACATTTTTTCCAAATGCTTTGCAATATCTCCTTAACGAAAAGAGCTGGAAGGCTGAAAATGCAGATTTAGACTTGTAGGCATTGTGTGAACAAGATAACGTTGAAAAATCGGCCCCAGCTTATTCAGCCTTAGAGAAAACCGCGTTGACATTTTTTCCAAATGCCTTGCAATATCTCCTTAACGAAAAGAGCTAGAAGGCTGAAAATGCAGATTTAGACTTGTAGGCATTGTGTGAACAAGATAACGTTGAAAAATCGGCCCCAGCTTATTCCGCCTTAGAGAAAACCGCGTTGACATTTTTTCCAAATGCTTTGCAATATCTCCTTAACGAAAAGAGCTGGAAGGCTGAAAATGCAGAATTAGACTTGTAGGCATTGTGTGAACAAGATAGCGTTGAAAAATCGGCCCCAGCTCATTCCGCCTTAGAGAAAACCGCGTTGACATTTTTTCCAAATGCTTTGCAATATCTCCTTAACGAAAAGAGCTGGAAGGCTGAAAATGCAGATTTAGACTTGTAGGCATTGTGTGAACAAGATAACGTTGAAAAATCGGCCCCAGCTTATTCAGCCTTAGAGAAAACCGCGTTGACATTTTTTCCAAATGCTTTGCAATATCTCCTTAACGAAAAGAGCTGGAAGGCTGAAAATGCAGATTTAGACTTGTAGGCATTGTGTGAACAAGATAACGTTGAAAAATCGGCCCCAGCTTATTCAGCCTTAGAGAAAACCGCGTTGACATTTTTTCCAAATGCCTTGCAATATCTCCTTAACGAAAAGAGCTAGAAGGCTGAAAATGCAGATTTAGACTTGTAGGCATTGTGTGAACAAGATAACGTTGAAAAATCGGCCCCAGCTTATTCCACCTTAGAGAAAACCGCGTTGACATTTTTTCCAAATGCTTTGCAATATCTCCTTAAGGAAAAGAGCTAGAAGGCTGAAAATGCAGATTTAGACTTGTAGGCATTGTGTGAACAAGATAACGTTGAAAAATCGGCCCCAGCTTATTCCGCCTTAGAGAAAACCGCGTTGACATTTTTTCCAAATGCTTTGCAATATCTCCTTAACGAAAAGAGCTGGAAGGCTGAAAATGCAGATTTAGACTTGTAGGCATTGTGTGAACAAGATAACGTTGAAAAATCGGCCCCAGCTCATTCCGCCTTAGAGAAAACCGCGTTGACATTTTTTCCAAATGCTTTGCAATATCTCCTTAACGAAAAGAGCTGGAAGGCTGAAAATGCAGATTTAGACTTGTAGGCATTGTGTGAACAAGATAACGTTGAAAAATCGGCCCCAGCTTATTCCGCCTTAGAGAAAACCGCGTTGACATTTTTTCCAAATGCTTTGCAATATCTCCTTAACGAAAAGAGCTAGAAGGCTGAAAATGCAGATTTAGACTTGTAGGCATTGTGTGAACAAGATAACGTTGAAAAATCGGCCCCAGCTTATTCAGCCTTAGAGAAAACCGCGTTGACATTTTTTCCAAATGCCTTGCAATATCTCCTTAACGAAAAGAGCTAGAAGGCTGAAAATGCAGATTTAGACTTGTAGGCATTGTGTGAACAAGATAACGTTGAAAAATCGGCCCCAGCTTATTCCACCTTAGAGAAAACCGCGTTGACATTTTTTCCAAATGCTTTGCAATATCTCCTTAACGAAAAGAGCTAGAAGGCTGAAAATGCAGATTTAGACTTGTAGGCATTGTGTGAACAAGATAACGTTGAAAAATCGGCCCCAGCTTATTCCGCCTTAGAGAAAACCGCGTTGACATTTTTTCCAAATGCTTTGCAATATCTCCTTAACGAAAAGAGCTGGAAGGCTGAAAATGCAGATTTAGACTTGTAGGCATTGTGTGAACAAGATAACGTTGAAAAATCGGCCCCAGCTTATTCAGCCTTAGAGAAAACCGCGTTGACATTTTTTCCAAATGCCTTGCAATATCTCCTTAACGAAAAGAGCTAGAAGGCTGAAAATGCAGATTTAGACTTGTAGGCATTGTGTGAACAAGATAACGTTGAAAAATCGGCCCCAGCTTATTCCACCTTAGAGAAAACCGCGTTGACATTTTTTCCAAATGCTTTGCAATATCTCCTTAAGGAAAAGAGCTAGAAGGCTGAAAATGCAGATTTAGACTTGTAGGCATTGTGTGAACAAGATAACGTTGAAAAATCGGCCCCAGCTTATTCCGCCTTAGAGAAAACCGCGTTGACATTTTTTCCAAATGCTTTGCAATATCTCCTTAACGAAAAGAGCTGGAAGGCTGAAAATGCAGATTTAGACTTGTAGGCATTGTGTGAACAAGATAACGTTGAAAAATCGGCCCCAGCTCATTCCGCCTTAGAGAAAACCGCGTTGACATTTTTTCCAAATGCTTTGCAATATCTCCTTAACGAAAAGAGCTGGAAGGCTGAAAATGCAGATTTAGACTTGTAGGCATTGTGTGAACAAGATAACGTTGAAAAATCGGCCCCAGCTTATTCCGCCTTAGAGAAAACCGCGTTGACATTTTTTCCAAATGCTTTGCAATATCTCCTTAACGAAAAGAGCTAGAAGGCTGAAAATGCAGATTTAGACTTGTAGGCATTGTGTGAACAAGATAACGTTGAAAAATCGGCCCCAGCTTATTCAGCCTTAGAGAAAACCGCGTTGACATTTTTTCCAAATGCCTTGCAATATCTCCTTAACGAAAAGAGCTAGAAGGCTGAAAATGCAGATTTAGACTTGTAGGCATTGTGTGAACAAGATAACGTTGAAAAATCGGCCCCAGCTTATTCCACCTTAGAGAAAACCGCGTTGACATTTTTTCCAAATGCTTTGCAATATCTCCTTAACGAAAAGAGCTAGAAGGCTGAAAATGCAGATTTAGACTTGTAGGCATTGTGTGAACAAGATAACGTTGAAAAATCGGCCCCAGCTTATTCCGCCTTAGAGAAAACCGCGTTGACATTTTTTCCAAATGCTTTGCAATATCTCCTTAACGAAAAGAGCTGGAAGGCTGAAAATGCAGATTTAGACTTGTAGGCATTGTGTGAACAAGATAACGTTGAAAAATCGGCCCCAGCTTATTCAGCCTTAGAGAAAACCGCGTTGACATTTTTTCCAAATGCCTTGCAATATCTCCTTAACGAAAAGAGCTAGAAGGCTGAAAATGCAGATTTAGACTTGTAGGCATTGTGTGAACAAGATAACGTTGAAAAATCGGCCCCAGCTTATTCCGCCTTAGAGAAAACCGCGTTGACATTTTTTCCAAATGCTTTGCAATATCTCCTTAACGAAAAGAGCTGGAAGGCTGAAAATGCAGAATTAGACTTGTAGGCATTGTGTGAACAAGATAGCGTTGAAAAATCGGCCCCAGCTCATTCCGCCTTAGAGAAAACCGCGTTGACATTTTTTCCAAATGCTTTGCAATATCTCCTTAACGAAAAGAGCTGGAAGGCTGAAAATGCAGATTTAGACTTGTAGGCATTGTGTGAACAAGATAACGTTGAAAAATCGGCCCCAGCTTATTCAGCCTTAGAGAAAACCGCGTTGACATTTTTTCCAAATGCTTTGCAATATCTCCTTAACGAAAAGAGCTGGAAGGCTGAAAATGCAGATTTAGACTTGTAGGCATTGTGTGAACAAGATAACGTTGAAAAATCGGCCCCAGCTTATTCAGCCTTAGAGAAAACCGCGTTGACATTTTTTCCAAATGCCTTGCAATATCTCCTTAACGAAAAGAGCTAGAAGGCTGAAAATGCAGATTTAGACTTGTAGGCATTGTGTGAACAAGATAACGTTGAAAAATCGGCCCCAGCTCATTCCGCCTTAGAGAAAACCGCGTTGACATTTTTTCCAAATGCTTTGCAATATCTCCTTAACGAAAAGAGCTGGAAGGCTGAAAATGCAGATTTAGACTTGTAGGCATTGTGTGAACAAGATAACGTTGAAAAATCGGCCCCAGCTTATTCCGCCTTAGAGAAAACCGCGTTGACATTTTTTCCAAATGCTTTGCAATATCTCCTTAACGAAAAGAGCTAGAAGGCTGAAAATGCAGATTTAGACTTGTAGGCATTGTGTGAACAAGATAACGTTGAAAAATAGGCCCCAGCTTATTCAGCCTTAGAGAAAACCGCGTTGACATTTTTTCCAAATGCCTTGCAATATCTCCTTAACGAAAAGAGCTAGAAGGCTGAAAATGCAGATTTAGACTTGTAGGCATTGTGTGAACAAGATAACGTTGAAAAATCGGCCCCAGCTTATTCCACCTTAGAGAAAACCGCGTTGACATTTTTTCCAAATGCTTTGCAATATCTCCTTAACGAAAAGAGCTAGAAGGCTGAAAATGCAGATTTAGACTTGTAGGCATTGTGTGAACAAGATAACGTTGAAAAATCGGCCCCAGCTTATTCCGCCTTAGAGAAAACCGCGTTGACATTTTTTCCAAATGCTTTGCAATATCTCCTTAACGAAAAGAGCTGGAAGGCTGAAAATGCAGATTTAGACTTGTAGGCATTGTGTGAACAAGATAACGTTGAAAAATCGGCCCCAGCTTATTCAGCCTTAGAGAAAACCGCGTTGACATTTTTTCCAAATGCCTTGCAATATCTCCTTAACGAAAAGAGCTAGAAGGCTGAAAATGCAGATTTAGACTTGTAGGCATTGTGTGAACAAGATAACGTTGAAAAATCGGCCCCAGCTTATTCCGCCTTAGAGAAAACCGCGTTGACATTTTTTCCAAATGCTTTGCAATATCTCCTTAACGAAAAGAGCTGGAAGGCTGAAAATGCAGAATTAGACTTGTAGGCATTGTGTGAACAAGATAGCGTTGAAAAATCGGCCCCAGCTCATTCCGCCTTAGAGAAAACCGCGTTGACATTTTTTCCAAATGCTTTGCAATATCTCCTTAACGAAAAGAGCTGGAAGGCTGAAAATGCAGATTTAGACTTGTAGGCATTGTGTGAACAAGATAACGTTGAAAAATCGGCCCCAGCTTATTCAGCCTTAGAGAAAACCGCGTTGACATTTTTTCCAAATGCTTTGCAATATCTCCTTAACGAAAAGAGCTGGAAGGCTGAAAATGCAGATTTAGACTTGTAGGCATTGTGTGAACAAGATAACGTTGAAAAATCGGCCCCAGCTTATTCAGCCTTAGAGAAAACCGCGTTGACATTTTTTCCAAATGCCTTGCAATATCTCCTTAACGAAAAGAGCTAGAAGGCTGAAAATGCAGATTTAGACTTGTAGGCATTGTGTGAACAAGATAACGTTGAAAAATCGGCCCCAGCTTATTCCGCCTTAGAGAAAACCGCGTTGACATTTTTTCCAAATGCTTTGCAATATCTCCTTAACGAAAAGAGCTGGAAGGCTGAAAATGCAGATTTAGACTTGTAGGCATTGTGTGAACAAGATAACGTTGAAAAATCGGCCCCAGCTTATTCAGCCTTAGAGAAAACCGCGTTGACATTTTTTCCAAATGCCTTGCAATATCTCCTTAACGAAAAGAGCTAGAAGGCTGAAAATGCAGATTTAGACTTGTAGGCATTGTGTGAACAAGATAGCGTTGAAAAATCGGCCCCAGCTTATTCCGCCTTAGAGAAAACCGCGTTGACATTTTTTCCAAATGCTTTGCAATATCTCCTTAACGAAAAGAGCTGGAAGGCTGAAAATGCAGATTTAGACTTGTAGGCATTGTGTGAACAAGATAGCGTTGAAAAATCGGCCCCAGCTTATTCCGCCTTAGAGAAAACCGCGTTGACATTTTTTCCAAATGCTTTGCAATATCTCCTTAACGAAAAGAGCTGGAAGGCTGAAAATGCAGAATTAGACTTGTAGGCATTGTGTGAACAAGATAGCGTTGAAAAATCGGCCCCAGCTCATTCCGCCTTAGAGAAAACCGCGTTGACATTTTTTCCAAATGCTTTGCAATATCTCCTTAACGAAAAGAGCTGGAAGGCTGAAAATGCAGATTTAGACTTGTAGGCATTGTGTGAACAAGATAACGTTGAAAAATCGGCCCCAGCTTATTCAGCCTTAGAGAAAACCGCGTTGACATTTTTTCCAAATGCTTTGCAATATCTCCTTAACGAAAAGAGCTGGAAGGCTGAAAATGCAGATTTAGACTTGTAGGCATTGTGTGAACAAGATAACGTTGAAAAATCGGCCCCAGCTTATTCAGCCTTAGAGAAAACCGCGTTGACATTTTTTCCAAATGCCTTGCAATATCTCCTTAACGAAAAGAGCTAGAAGGCTGAAAATGCAGATTTAGACTTGTAGGCATTGTGTGAACAAGATAACGTTGAAAAATCGGCCCCAGCTTATTCCGCCTTAGAGAAAACCGCGTTGACATTTTTTCCAAATGCTTTGCAATATCTCCTTAACGAAAAGAGCTGGAAGGCTGAAAATGCAGATTTAGACTTGTAGGCATTGTGTGAACAAGATAACGTTGAAAAATCGGCCCCAGCTCATTCCGCCTTAGAGAAAACCGCGTTGACATTTTTTCCAAATGCCTTGCAATATCTCCTTAACGAAAAGAGCTAGAAGGCTGAAAATGCAGATTTAGACTTGTAGGCATTGTGTGAACAAGATAACTTTGAAAAATCGGCCCCAGCTTATTCAGCCTTAGAGAAAACCGCGTTGACATTTTTTCCAAATGCCTTGCAATATCTCCTTAACGAAAAGAGCTAGAAGGCTGAAAATGCAGATTTAGACTTGTAGGCATTGTGTGAACAAGATAACGTTGAAAAATCGGCCCCAGCTTATTCCACCTTAGAGAAAACCGCGTTGACATTTTTTCCAAATGCTTTGCAATATCTCCTTAACGAAAAGAGCTAGAAGGCTGAAAATGCAGATTTAGACTTGTAGGCATTGTGTGAACAAGATAACGTTGAAAAATCGGCCCCAGCTTATTCCGCCTTAGAGAAAACCGCGTTGACATTTTTTCCAAATGCTTTGCAATATCTCCTTAACGAAAAGAGCTGGAAGGCTGAAAATGCAGATTTAGACTTGTAGGCATTGTGTGAACAAGATAACGTTGAAAAATCGGCCCCAGCTTATTCAGCCTTAGAGAAAACCGCGTTGACATTTTTTCCAAATGCCTTGCAATATCTCCTTAACGAAAAGAGCTAGAAGGCTGAAAATGCAGATTTAGACTTGTAGGCATTGTGTGAACAAGATAACGTTGAAAAAATCGGCCCCAGCTTATTCCGCCTTAGAGAAAACCGCGTTGACATTTTTTCCAAATGCTTTGCAATATCTCCTTAACGAAAAGAGCTGGAAGGCTGAAAATGCAGATTTAGACTTGTAGGCATTGTGTGAACAAGATAACGTTGAAAAATCGGCCCCAGCTTATTCAGCCTTAGAGAAAACCGCGTTGACATTTTTTCCAAATGCCTTGCAATATCTCCTTAACGAAAAGAGCTAGAAGGCTGAAAATGCAGATTTAGACTTGTAGGCATTGTGTGAACAAGATAACGTTGAAAAATCGGCCCCAGCTTATTCCGCCTTAGAGAAAACCGCGTTGACATTTTTTCCAAATGCTTTGCAATATCTCCTTAACGAAAAGAGCTGGAAGGCTGAAAATGCAGATTTAGACTTGTAGGCATTGTGTGAACAAGATAACGTTGAAAAATCGGCCCCAGCTCATTCCGCCTTAGAGAAAACCGCGTTGACATTTTTTCCAAATGCCTTGCAATATCTCCTTAACGAAAAGAGCTAGAAGGCTGAAAATGCAGATTTAGACTTGTAGGCATTGTGTGAACAAGATAACTTTGAAAAATCGGCCCCAGCTTATTCAGCCTTAGAGAAAACCGCGTTGACATTTTTTCCAAATGCCTTGCAATATCTCCTTAACGAAAAGAGCTAGAAGGCTGAAAATGCAGATTTAGACTTGTAGGCATTGTGTGAACAAGATAACGTTGAAAAATCGGCCCCAGCTTATTCCACCTTAGAGAAAACCGCGTTGACATTTTTTCCAAATGCTTTGCAATATCTCCTTAACGAAAAGAGCTAGAAGGCTGAAAATGCAGATTTAGACTTGTAGGCATTGTGTGAACAAGATAACGTTGAAAAATCGGCCCCAGCTTATTCCGCCTTAGAGAAAACCGCGTTGACATTTTTTCCAAATGCTTTGCAATATCTCCTTAACGAAAAGAGCTGGAAGGCTGAAAATGCAGATTTAGACTTGTAGGCATTGTGTGAACAAGATAACGTTGAAAAATCGGCCCCAGCTTATTCAGCCTTAGAGAAAACCGCGTTGACATTTTTTCCAAATGCCTTGCAATATCTCCTTAACGAAAAGAGCTAGAAGGCTGAAAATGCAGATTTAGACTTGTAGGCATTGTGTGAACAAGATAACGTTGAAAAATCGGCCCCAGCTTATTCCGCCTTAGAGAAAACCGCGTTGACATTTTTTCCAAATGCTTTGCAATATCTCCTTAACGAAAAGAGCTGGAAGGCTGAAAATGCAGATTTAGACTTGTAGGCATTGTGTGAACAAGATAACGTTGAAAAATCGGCCCCAGCTTATTCAGCCTTAGAGAAAACCGCGTTGACATTTTTTCCAAATGCCTTGCAATATCTCCTTAACGAAAAGAGCTAGAAGGCTGAAAATGCAGATTTAGACTTGTAGGCATTGTGTGAACAAGATAACGTTGAAAAATCGGCCCCAGCTTATTCCGCCTTAGAGAAAACCGCGTTGACATTTTTTCCAAATGCTTTGCAATATCTCCTTAACGAAAAGAGCTGGAAGGCTGAAAATGCAGATTTAGACTTGTAGGCATTGTGTGAACAAGATAACGTTGAAAAATCGGCCCCAGCTTATTCCGCCTTAGAGAAAACCGCGTTGACATTTTTTCCAAATGCTTTGCAATATCTCCTTAACGAAAAGAGCTAGAAGGCTGAAAATGCAGATTTAGACTTGAAGGCATTGTGTGAACAAGATAACGTTGAAAAATCGGCCCCAGCTTATTCAGCCTTAGAGAAAACCGCGTTGACATTTTTTCCAAATGCCTTGCAATATCTCCTTAACGAAAAGAGCTAGAAGGCTGAAAATGCAGATTTAGACTTGTAGGCATTGTGTGAACAAGATAACTTTGAAAAATCGGCCCCAGCTTATTCCGCCTTAGAGAAAACCGCGTTGACATTTTTTCCAAATGCTTTGCAATATCTCCTTAACGAAAAGAGCTGGAAGGCTGAAAATGCAGATTTAGACTTGTAGGCATTGTGTGAACAAGATAACGTTGAAAAATCGGCCCCAGCTTATTCAGCCTTAGAGAAAACCGCGTTGACATTTTTTCCAAATGCCTTGCAATATCTCCTTAACGAAAAGAGCTAGAAGGCTGAAAATGCAGATTTAGACTTGTAGGCATTGTGTGAACAAGATAGCGTTGAAAAATCGGCCCCAGCTTATTCCGCCTTAGAGAAAACCGCGTTGACATTTTTTCCAAATGCTTTGCAATATCTCCTTAACGAAAAGAGCTGGAAGGCTGGAAAATGCAGATTTAGACTTGTAGGCATTGTGTGAACAAGATAGCGTTGAAAAATCGGCCCCAGCTTATTCCGCCTTAGAGAAAACCGCGTTGACATTTTTTCCAAATGCTTTGCAATATCTCCTTAACGAAAAGAGCTGGAAGGCTGAAAATGCAGAATTAGACTTGTAGGCATTGTGTGAACAAGATAGCGTTGAAAAATCGGCCCCAGCTCATTCCGCCTTAGAGAAAACCGCGTTGACATTTTTTCCAAATGCTTTGCAATATCTCCTTAACGAAAAGAGCTGGAAGGCTGAAAATGCAGATTTAGACTTGTAGGCATTGTGTGAACAAGATAACGTTGAAAAATCGGCCCCAGCTTATTCAGCCTTAGAGAAAACCGCGTTGACATTTTTTCCAAATGCTTTGCAATATCTCCTTAACGAAAAGAGCTGGAAGGCTGAAAATGCAGATTTAGACTTGTAGGCATTGTGTGAACAAGATAACGTTGAAAAATCGGCCCCAGCTTATTCAGCCTTAGAGAAAACCGCGTTGACATTTTTTCCAAATGCCTTGCAATATCTCCTTAACGAAAAGAGCTAGAAGGCTGAAAATGCAGATTTAGACTTGTAGGCATTGTGTGAACAAGATAACGTTGAAAAATCGGCCCCAGCTTATTCCACCTTAGAGAAAACCGCGTTGACATTTTTTCCAAATGCTTTGCAATATCTCCTTAAGGAAAAGAGCTAGAAGGCTGAAAATGCAGATTTAGACTTGTAGGCATTGTGTGAACAAGATAACGTTGAAAAATCGGCCCCAGCTCATTCCACCTTAGAGAAAACCGCGTTGACATTTTTTCCAAATGCTTTGCAATATCTCCTTAACGAAAAGAGCTAGAAGGCTGAAAATGCAGATTTAGACTTGTAGGCATTGTGTGAACAAGATAACGTTGAAAAATCGGCCCCAGCTTATTCCGCCTTAGAGAAAACCGCGTTGACATTTTTTCCAAATGCTTTGCAATATCTCCTTAACGAAAAGAGCTGGAAGGCTGAAAATGCAGATTTAGACTTGTAGGCATTGTGTGAACAAGATAACGTTGAAAAATCGGCCCCAGCTTATTCAGCCTTAGAGAAAACCGCGTTGACATTTTTTCCAAATGCCTTGCAATATCTCCTTAACGAAAAGAGCTAGAAGGCTGAAAATGCAGATTTAGACTTGTAGGCATTGTGTGAACAAGATAACGTTGAAAAATCGGCCCCAGCTTATTCCGCCTTAGAGAAAACCGCGTTGACATTTTTTCCAAATGCTTTGCAATATCTCCTTAACGAAAAGAGCTGGAAGGCTGAAAATGCAGAATTAGACTTGTAGGCATTGTGTGAACAAGATAGCGTTGAAAAATCGGCCCCAGCTCATTCCGCCTTAGAGAAAACCGCGTTGACATTTTTTCCAAATGCTTTGCAATATCTCCTTAACGAAAAGAGCTGGAAGGCTGAAAATGCAGATTTAGACTTGTAGGCATTGTGTGAACAAGATAACGTTGAAAAATCGGCCCCAGCTTATTCAGCCTTAGAGAAAACCGCGTTGACATTTTTTCCAAATGCTTTGCAATATCTCCTTAACGAAAAGAGCTGGAAGGCTGAAAATGCAGATTTAGACTTGTAGGCATTGTGTGAACAAGATAACGTTGAAAAATCGGCCCCAGCTTATTCAGCCTTAGAGAAAACCGCGTTGACATTTTTTCCAAATGCCTTGCAATATCTCCTTAACGAAAAGAGCTAGAAGGCTGAAAATGCAGATTTAGACTTGTAGGCATTGTGTGAACAAGATAACGTTGAAAAATCGGCCCCAGCTTATTCCACCTTAGAGAAAACCGCGTTGACATTTTTTCCAAATGCTTTGCAATATCTCCTTAAGGAAAAGAGCTAGAAGGCTGAAAATGCAGATTTAGACTTGTAGGCATTGTGTGAACAAGATAACGTTGAAAAATCGGCCCCAGCTTATTCCGCCTTAGAGAAAACCGCGTTGACATTTTTCCAAATGCTTTGCAATATCTCCTTAACGAAAAGAGCTGGAAGGCTGAAAATGCAGATTTAGACTTGTAGGCATTGTGTGAACAAGATAACGTTGAAAAATCGGCCCCAGCTCATTCCGCCTTAGAGAAAACCGCGTTGACATTTTTTCCAAATGCTTTGCAATATCTCCTTAACGAAAAGAGCTGGAAGGCTGAAAATGCAGATTTAGACTTGTAGGCATTGTGTGAACAAGATAACGTTGAAAAATCGGCCCCAGCTTATTCCGCCTTAGAGAAAACCGCGTTGACATTTTTTCCAAATGCTTTGCAATATCTCCTTAACGAAAAGAGCTAGAAGGCTGAAAATGCAGATTTAGACTTGTAGGCATTGTGTGAACAAGATAACGTTGAAAAATCGGCCCCAGCTTATTCAGCCTTAGAGAAAACCGCGTTGACATTTTTTCCAAATGCTTTGCAATATCTACTTAACGAAAAGAGCTGGAAGGCTGAAAATGCAGAATTAGACTTGTAGGCATTGTGTGAACAAGATAGCGTTGAAAAATCGGCCCCAGCTCATTCCGCCTTAGAGAAAACCGCGTTGACATTTTTTCCAAATGCTTTGCAATATCTCCTTAACGAAAAGAGCTGGAAGGCTGAAAATGCAGATTTAGACTTGTAGGCATTGTGTGAACAAGATAACGTTGAAAAATCGGCCCCAGCTTATTCAGCCTTAGAGAAAACCGCGTTGACATTTTTTCCAAATGCTTTGCAATATCTCCTTAACGAAAAGAGCTGGAAGGCTGAAAATGCAGATTTAGACTTGTAGGCATTGTGTGAACAAGATAACGTTGAAAAATCGGCCCCAGCTTATTCAGCCTTAGAGAAAACCGCGTTGACATTTTTTCCAAATGCCTTGCAATATCTCCTTAACGAAAAGAGCTAGAAGGCTGAAAATGCAGATTTAGACTTGTAGGCATTGTGTGAACAAGATAACGTTGAAAAATCGGCCCCAGCTTATTCCACCTTAGAGAAAACCGCGTTGACATTTTTTCCAAATGCTTTGCAATATCTCCTTAAGGAAAAGAGCTAGAAGGCTGAAAATGCAGATTTAGACTTGTAGGCATTGTGTGAACAAGATAACGTTGAAAAATCGGCCCCAGCTTATTCCGCCTTAGAGAAAACCGCGTTGACATTTTTTCCAAATGCTTTGCAATATCTCCTTAACGAAAAGAGCTGGAAGGCTGAAAATGCAGATTTAGACTTGTAGGCATTGTGTGAACAAGATAACGTTGAAAAATCGGCCCCAGCTCATTCCGCCTTAGAGAAAACCGCGTTGACATTTTTTCCAAATGCTTTGCAATATCTCCTTAACGAAAAGAGCTGGAAGGCTGAAAATGCAGATTTAGACTTGTAGGCATTGTGTGAACAAGATAACGTTGAAAAATCGGCCCCAGCTTATTCCGCCTTAGAGAAAACCGCGTTGACATTTTTTCCAAATGCTTTGCAATATCTCCTTAACGAAAAGAGCTAGAAGGCTGAAAATGCAGATTTAGACTTGTAGGCATTGTGTGAACAAGATAACGTTGAAAAATCGGCCCCAGCTTATTCAGCCTTAGAGAAAACCGCGTTGACATTTTTTCCAAATGCCTTGCAATATCTCCTTAACGAAAAGAGCTAGAAGGCTGAAAATGCAGATTTAGACTTGTAGGCATTGTGTGAACAAGATAACGTTGAAAAATCGGCCCCAGCTTATTCCACCTTAGAGAAAACCGCGTTGACATTTTTTCCAAATGCTTTGCAATATCTCCTTAACGAAAAGAGCTAGAAGGCTGAAAATGCAGATTTAGACTTGTAGGCATTGTGTGAACAAGATAACGTTGAAAAATCGGCCCCAGCTTATTCCGCCTTAGAGAAAACCGCGTTGACATTTTTTCCAAATGCTTTGCAATATCTCCTTAACGAAAAGAGCTGGAAGGCTGAAAATGCAGATTTAGACTTGTAGGCATTGTGTGAACAAGATAACGTTGAAAAATCGGCCCCAGCTTATTCAGCCTTAGAGAAAACCGCGTTGACATTTTTTCCAAATGCCTTGCAATATCTCCTTAACGAAAAGAGCTAGAAGGCTGAAAATGCAGATTTAGACTTGTAGGCATTGTGTGAACAAGATAACGTTGAAAAATCGGCCCCAGCTTATTCCGCCTTAGAGAAAACCGCGTTGACATTTTTTCCAAATGCTTTGCAATATCTCCTTAACGAAAAGAGCTGGAAGGCTGAAAATGCAGAATTAGACTTGTAGGCATTGTGTGAACAAGATAGCGTTGAAAAATCGGCCCCAGCTCATTCCGCCTTAGAGAAAACCGCGTTGACATTTTTTCCAAATGCTTTGCAATATCTCCTTAACGAAAAGAGCTGGAAGGCTGAAAATGCAGATTTAGACTTGTAGGCATTGTGTGAACAAGATAACGTTGAAAAATCGGCCCCAGCTTATTCAGCCTTAGAGAAAACCGCGTTGACATTTTTTCCAAATGCTTTGCAATATCTCCTTAACGAAAAGAGCTGGAAGGCTGAAAATGCAGATTTAGACTTGTAGGCATTGTGTGAACAAGATAACGTTGAAAAATCGGCCCCAGCTTATTCAGCCTTAGAGAAAACCGCGTTGACATTTTTTCCAAATGCCTTGCAATATCTCCTTAACGAAAAGAGCTAGAAGGCTGAAAATGCAGATTTAGACTTGTAGGCATTGTGTGAACAAGATAACGTTGAAAAATCGGCCCCAGCTTATTCCACCTTAGAGAAAACCGCGTTGACATTTTTTCCAAATGCTTTGCAATATCTCCTTAAGGAAAAGAGCTAGAAGGCTGAAAATGCAGATTTAGACTTGTAGGCATTGTGTGAACAAGATAACGTTGAAAAATCGGCCCCAGCTTATTCCGCCTTAGAGAAAACCGCGTTGACATTTTTTCCAAATGCTTTGCAATATCTCCTTAACGAAAAGAGCTGGAAGGCTGAAAATGCAGATTTAGACTTGTAGGCATTGTGTGAACAAGATAACGTTGAAAAATCGGCCCCAGCTCATTCCGCCTTAGAGAAAACCGCGTTGACATTTTTTCCAAATGCTTTGCAATATCTCCTTAACGAAAAGAGCTGGAAGGCTGAAAATGCAGATTTAGACTTGTAGGCATTGTGTGAACAAGATAACGTTGAAAAATCGGCCCCAGCTTATTCCGCCTTAGAGAAAACCGCGTTGACATTTTTTCCAAATGCTTTGCAATATCTCCTTAACGAAAAGAGCTAGAAGGCTGAAAATGCAGATTTAGACTTGTAGGCATTGTGTGAACAAGATAACGTTGAAAAATCGGCCCCAGCTTATTCAGCCTTAGAGAAAACCGCGTTGACATTTTTTCCAAATGCCTTGCAATATCTCCTTAACGAAAAGAGCTAGAAGGCTGAAAATGCAGATTTAGACTTGTAGGCATTGTGTGAACAAGATAACGTTGAAAAATCGGCCCCAGCTTATTCCACCTTAGAGAAAACCGCGTTGACATTTTTTCCAAATGCTTTGCAATATCTCCTTAACGAAAAGAGCTAGAAGGCTGAAAATGCAGATTTAGACTTGTAGGCATTGTGTGAACAAGATAACGTTGAAAAATCGGCCCCAGCTTATTCCGCCTTAGAGAAAACCGCGTTGACATTTTTTCCAAATGCTTTGCAATATCTCCTTAACGAAAAGAGCTGGAAGGCTGAAAATGCAGATTTAGACTTGTAGGCATTGTGTGAACAAGATAACGTTGAAAAATCGGCCCCAGCTTATTCAGCCTTAGAGAAAACCGCGTTGACATTTTTTCCAAATGCCTTGCAATATCTCCTTAACGAAAAGAGCTAGAAGGCTGAAAATGCAGATTTAGACTTGTAGGCATTGTGTGAACAAGATAACGTTGAAAAATCGGCCCCAGCTTATTCCGCCTTAGAGAAAACCGCGTTGACATTTTTTCCAAATGCTTTGCAATATCTCCTTAACGAAAAGAGCTGGAAGGCTGAAAATGCAGAATTAGACTTGTAGGCATTGTGTGAACAAGATAGCGTTGAAAAATCGGCCCCAGCTCATTCCGCCTTAGAGAAAACCGCGTTGACATTTTTTCCAAATGCTTTGCAATATCTCCTTAACGAAAAGAGCTGGAAGGCTGAAAATGCAGATTTAGACTTGTAGGCATTGTGTGAACAAGATAACGTTGAAAAATCGGCCCCAGCTTATTCAGCCTTAGAGAAAACCGCGTTGACATTTTTTCCAAATGCTTTGCAATATCTCCTTAACGAAAAGAGCTGGAAGGCTGAAAATGCAGATTTAGACTTGTAGGCATTGTGTGAACAAGATAACGTTGAAAAATCGGCCCCAGCTTATTCAGCCTTAGAGAAAACCGCGTTGACATTTTTTCCAAATGCCTTGCAATATCTCCTTAACGAAAAGAGCTAGAAGGCTGAAAATGCAGATTTAGACTTGTAGGCATTGTGTGAACAAGATAACGTTGAAAAATCGGCCCCAGCTCATTCCCGCCTTAGAGAAAACCGCGTTGACATTTTTTCCAAATGCTTTGCAATATCTCCTTAACGAAAAGAGCTGGAAGGCTGAAAATGCAGATTTAGACTTGTAGGCATTGTGTGAACAAGAAACGTTGAAAAATCGGCCCCAGCTTATTCCGCCTTAGAGAAAACCGCGTTGACATTTTTTCCAAATGCTTTGCAATATCTCCTTAACGAAAAGAGCTAGAAGGCTGAAAATGCAGATTTAGACTTGTAGGCATTGTGTGAACAAGATAACGTTGAAAAATCGGCCCCAGCTTATTCAGCCTTAGAGAAAACCGCGTTGACATTTTTTCCAAATGCCTTGCAATATCTCCTTAACGAAAAGAGCTAGAAGGCTGAAAATGCAGATTTAGACTTGTAGGCATTGTGTGAACAAGATAACGTTGAAAAATCGGCCCCAGCTTATTCCACCTTAGAGAAAACCGCGTTGACATTTTTTCCAAATGCTTTGCAATATCTCCTTAACGAAAAGAGCTAGAAGGCTGAAAATGCAGATTTAGACTTGTAGGCATTGTGTGAACAAGATAACGTTGAAAAATCGGCCCCAGCTTATTCCGCCTTAGAGAAAACCGCGTTGACATTTTTTCCAAATGCTTTGCAATATCTCCTTAACGAAAAGAGCTGGAAGGCTGAAAATGCAGATTTAGACTTGTAGGCATTGTGTGAACAAGATAACGTTGAAAAATCGGCCCCAGCTTATTCAGCCTTAGAGAAAACCGCGTTGACATTTTTTCCAAATGCCTTGCAATATCTCCTTAACGAAAAGAGCTAGAAGGCTGAAAATGCAGATTTAGACTTGTAGGCATTGTGTGAACAAGATAACGTTGAAAAATCGGCCCCAGCTTATTCCGCCTTAGAGAAAACCGCGTTGACATTTTTTCCAAATGCTTTGCAATATCTCCTTAACGAAAAGAGCTGGAAGGCTGAAAATGCAGATTTAGACTTGTAGGCATTGTGTGAACAAGATAGCGTTGAAAAATCGGCCCCAGCTCATTCCGCCTTAGAGAAAACCGCGTTGACATTTTTTCCAAATGCTTTGCAATATCTCCTTAACGAAAAGAGCTAGGAAGGCTGAAAATGCAGATTTAGACTTGTAGGCATTGTGTGAACAAGATAACGTTGAAAAATCGGCCCCAGCTTATTCAGCCTTAGAGAAAACCGCGTTGACATTTTTTCCAAATGCTTTGCAATATCTCCTTAACGAAAAGAGCTAGAAGGCTGAAAATGCAGATTTAGACTTGTAGGCATTGTGTGAACAAGATAACGTTGAAAAATCGGCCCCAGCTTATTCAGCCTTAGAGAAAACCGCGTTGACATTTTTTCCAAATGCCTTGCAATATCTCCTTAACGAAAAGAGCTAGAAGGCTGAAAATGCAGATTTAG
The DNA here is from genome assembly GCF_055691185.1 of Crinia signifera. Lineage (NCBI taxonomy): Eukaryota > Metazoa > Chordata > Amphibia > Anura > Myobatrachidae > Crinia > Crinia signifera. The sequence goes on along the minus strand of NW_028142459.1, from coordinate 7,718 downwards.
ACTTGTAGGCATTGTGTGAACAAGATAACGTTGAAAAATCGGCCCCAGCTTATTCCGCCTTAGAGAAAACCGCGTTGACATTTTTTCCAAATGCTTTGCAATATCTCCTTAACGAAAAGAGCTAGAAGGCTGAAAATGCAGATTTAGACTTGTAGGCATTGTGTGAACAAGATAACGTTGAAAAATCGGCCCCAGCTTATTCCGCCTTAGAGAAAACCGCGTTGACATTTTTTCCAAATGCTTTGCAATATCTCCTTAACGAAAAGAGCTGGAAGGCTGAAAATGCAGATTTAGACTTGTAGGCATTGTGTGAACAAGATAACGTTGAAAAATCGGCCCCAGCTCATTCCGCCTTAGAGAAAACCGCGTTGACATTTTTTCCAAATGCTTTGCAATATCTCCTTAACGAAAAGAGCTGGAAGGCTGAAAATGCAGATTTAGACTTGTAGGCATTGTGTGAACAAGATAACGTTGAAAAATCGGCCCCAGCTTTATTCCGCCTTAGAGAAAACCGCGTTGACATTTTTTCCAAATGCTTTGCAATATCTCCTTAACGAAAAGAGCTAGAAGGCTGAAAATGCAGATTTAGACTTGTAGGCATTGTGTGAACAAGATAACGTTGAAAAATCGGCCCCAGCTTATTCAGCCTTAGAGAAAACCGCGTTGACATTTTTTCCAAATGCCTTTGCAATATCTCCTTAACGAAAAGAGCTAGAAGGCTGAAAATGCAGATTTAGACTTGTAGGCATTGTGTGAACAAGATAACGTTGAAAAATCGGCCCCAGCTTATTCCACCTTAGAGAAAACCGCGTTGACATTTTTTCCAAATGCTTTGCAATATCTCCTTAACGAAAAGAGCTAGAAGGCTGAAAATGCAGATTTAGACTTGTAGGCATTGTGTGAACAAGATAACGTTGAAAAATCGGCCCCAGCTTATTCCGCCTTAGAGAAAACCGCGTTGACATTTTTTCCAAATGCCTTTGCAATATCTCCTTAACGAAAAGAGCTAGAAGGCTGAAAATGCAGATTTAGACTTGTAGGCATTGTGTGAACAAGATAACGTTGAAAAATCGGCCCCAGCTTATTCAGCCTTAGAGAAAACCGCGTTGACATTTTTTCCAAATGCCTTGCAATATCTCCTTAACGAAAAGAGCTAGAAGGCTGAAAATGCAGATTTAGACTTGTAGGCATTGTGTGAACAAGATAACGTTGAAAAATCGGCCCCAGCTTATTCCGCCTTAGAGAAAACCGCGTTGACATTTTTTCCAAATGCTTTGCAATATCTCCTTAACGAAAAGAGCTGGAAGGCTGAAAATGCAGATTTAGACTTGTAGGCATTGTGTGAACAAGATAACGTTGAAAAATCGGCCCCAGCTTATTCCGCCTTAGAGAAAACCGCGTTGACATTTTTTCCAAATGCTTTGCAATATCTCCTTAACGAAAAGAGCTGGAAGGCTGAAAATGCAGATTTAGACTTGTAGGCATTGTGTGAACAAGATAACGTTGAAAAATCGGCCCCAGCTTATTCCGCCTTAGAGAAAACCGCGTTGACATTTTTTCCAAATGCTTTGCAATATCTCCTTAACGAAAAGAGCTGGAAGGCTGAAAATGCAGATTTAGACTTGTAGGCATTGTGTGAACAAGATAACGTTGAAAAATCGGCCCCAGCTTATTCAGCCTTAGAGAAAACCGCGTTGACATTTTTTCCAAATGCTTTGCAATATCTCCTTAACGAAAAGAGCTAGAAGGCTGAAAATGCAGATTTAGACTTGTAGGCATTGTGTGAACAAGATAACGTTGAAAAATCGGCCCCAGCTTATTCAAGCCTTAGAGAAAACCGCGTTGACATTTTTTCCAAATGCTTTGCAATATCTCCTTAACGAAAAGAGCTAGAAGGCTGAAAATGCAGATTTAGACTTGTAGGCATTGTGTGAACAAGATAACGTTGAAAAATCGGCCCAGCTTATTCCACCTTAGAGAAAACCGCGTTGACATTTTTTCCAAATGCTTTGCAATATCTCCTTAACGAAAAGAGCTAGAAGGCTGAAAATGCAGATTTAGACTTGTAGGCATTGTGTGAACAAGATAACGTTGAAAAATCGGCCCCAGCTTATTCCGCCTTAGAGAAAACCGCGTTGACATTTTTTCCAAATGCTTTGCAATATCTCCTTAACGAAAAGAGCTGGAAGGCTGAAAATGCAGATTTAGACTTGTAGGCATTGTGTGAACAAGATAACGTTGAAAAATCGGCCCCAGCTTATTCAGCCTTAGAGAAAACCGCGTTGACATTTTTTCCAAATGCTTTGCAATATCTCCTTAACGAAAAGAGCTAGAAGGCTGAAAATGCAGATTTAGACTTGTAGGCATTGTGTGAACAAGATAACGTTGAAAAATCGGCCCCAGCTTATTCCGCCTTAGAGAAAACCGCGTTGACATTTTTTCCAAATGCTTTGCAATATCTCCTTAACGAAAAGAGCTGGAAGGCTGAAAATGCAGATTTAGACTTGTAGGCATTGTGTGAACAAGATAACGTTGAAAAATCGGCCCCAGCTCATTCCGCCTTAGAGAAAACCGCGTTGACATTTTTTCCAAATGCCTTTGCAATATCTCCTTAACGAAAAGAGCTGGAAGGCTGAAAATGCAGATTTAGACTTGTAGGCATTGTTGTGAACAAGATAACGTTGAAAAATCGGCCCCAGCTTATTCAGCCTTAGAGAAAACCGCGTTGACATTTTTTCCAAATGCTTTGCAATATCTCCTTAACGAAAAGAGCTGGAAGGCTGAAAATGCAGATTTAGACTTGTAGGCATTGTGTGAACAAGATAACGTTGAAAAATCGGCCCCAGCTTATTCAGCCTTAGAGAAAACCGCGTTGACATTTTTTCCAAATGCCTTGCAATATCTCCTTAACGAAAAGAGCTAGAAGGCTGAAAATGCAGATTTAGACTTGTAGGCATTGTGTGAACAAGATAACGTTGAAAAATCGGCCCCAGCTCATTCCGCCTTAGAGAAAACCGCGTTGACATTTTTTCCAAATGCTTTGCAATATCTCCTTAACGAAAAGAGCTAGAAGGCTGAAAATGCAGATTTAGACTTGTAGGCATTGTGTGAACAAGATAACGTTGAAAAATCGGCCCCAGCTTATTCCGCCTTAGAGAAAACCGCGTTGACATTTTTTCCAAATGCTTTGCAATATCTCCTTAACGAAAAGAGCTGGAAGGCTGAAAATGCAGATTTAGACTTGTAGGCATTGTGTGAACAAGATAACGTTGAAAAATCGGCCCCAGCTTATTCAGCCTTAGAGAAAACCGCGTTGACATTTTTTCCAAATGCTTTGCAATATCTCCTTAACGAAAAGAGCTAGAAGGCTGAAAATGCAGATTTAGACTTGTAGGCATTGTGTGAACAAGATAACGTTGAAAAATCGGCCCCAGCTTATTCCGCCTTAGAGAAAACCGCGTTGACATTTTTTCCAAATGCTTTGCAATATCTCCTTAACGAAAAGAGCTGGAAGGCTGAAAATGCAGATTTAGACTTGTAGGCATTGTGTGAACAAGATAACGTTGAAAAATCGGCCCCAGCTCATTCCGCCTTAGAGAAAACCGCGTTGACATTTTTTCCAAATGCTTTGCAATATCTCCTTAACGAAAAGAGCTGGAAGGCTGAAAATGCAGATTTAGACTTGTAGGCATTGTGTGAACAAGATAACGTTGAAAAATCGGCCCCAGCTTATTCCGCCTTAGAGAAAACCGCGTTGACATTTTTTCCAAATGCTTTGCAATATCTCCTTAACGAAAAGAGCTGGAAGGCTGAAAATGCAGATTTAGACTTGTAGGCATTGTGTGAACAAGATAACGTTGAAAAATCGGCCCCAGCTTATTCAGCCTTAGAGAAAACCGCGTTGACATTTTTTCCAAATGCCTTGCAATATCTCCTTAACGAAAAGAGCTAGAAGGCTGAAAATGCAGATTTAGACTTGTAGGCATTGTGTGAACAAGATAACGTTGAAAAATCGGCCCCAGCTTATTCCACCTTAGAGAAAACCGCGTTGACATTTTTTCCAAATGCTTTGCAATATCTCCTTAACGGAAAAGAGCTAGAAGGCTGAAAATGCAGATTTAGACTTGTAGGCATTGTGTGAACAAGATAACGTTGAAAAATCGGCCCCAGCTTATTCCGCCTTAGAGAAAACCGCGTTGACATTTTTTCCAAATGCTTTGCAATATCTCCTTAACGAAAAGAGCTAGAAGGCTGAAAATGCAGATTTAGACTTGTAGGCATTGTGTGAACAAGATAACGTTGAAAAATCGGCCCCAGCTCATTCCGCCTTAGAGAAAACCGCGTTGACATTTTTTCCAAATGCTTTGCAATATCTCCTTAACGAAAAGAGCTGGAAGGCTGAAAATGCAGATTTAGACTTGTAGGCATTGTGTGAACAAGATAACGTTGAAAAATCGGCCCCAGCTTATTCAGCCTTAGAGAAAACCGCGTTGACATTTTTTCCAAATGCTTTGCAATATCTCCTTAACGAAAAGAGCTAGAAGGCTGAAAATGCAGATTTAGACTTGTAGGCATTGTGTGAACAAGATAACGTTGAAAAATCGGCCCCAGCTTATTCAGCCTTAGAGAAAACCGCGTTGACATTTTTTCCAAATGCCTTGCAATATCTCCTTAACGAAAAGAGCTAGAAGGCTGAAAATGCAGATTTAGACTTGTAGGCATTGTGTGAACAAGATAACGTTGAAAAATCGGCCCCAGCTTATTCCACCTTAGAGAAAACCGCGTTGACATTTTTTCCAAATGCTTTGCAATATCTCCTTAACGAAAAGAGCTAGAAGGCTGAAAATGCAGATTTAGACTTGTAGGCATTGTGTGAACAAGATAACGTTGAAAAATCGGCCCCAGCTTATTCCGCCTTAGAGAAAACCGCGTTGACATTTTTTCCAAATGCTTTGCAATATCTCCTTAACGAAAAGAGCTGGAAGGCTGAAAATGCAGATTTAGACTTGTAGGCATTGTGTGAACAAGATAACGTTGAAAAATCGGCCCCAGCTTATTCAGCCTTAGAGAAAACCGCGTTGACATTTTTTCCAAATGCCTTGCAATATCTCCTTAACGAAAAGAGCTAGAAGGCTGAAAATGCAGATTTAGACTTGTAGGCATTGTGTGAACAAGATAACGTTGAAAAATCGGCCCCAGCTTATTCCGCCTTAGAGAAAACCGCGTTGACATTTTTTCCAAATGCTTTGCAATATCTCCTTAACGAAAAGAGCTGGAAGGCTGAAAATGCAGATTTAGACTTGTAGGCATTGTGTGAACAAGATAACGTTGAAAAATCGGCCCCAGCTCATTCCGCCTTAGAGAAAACCGCGTTGACATTTTTTCCAAATGCTTTGCAATATCTCCTTAACGAAAAGAGCTGGAAGGCTGAAAATGCAGATTTAGACTTGTAGGCATTGTGTGAACAAGATAACGTTGAAAAATCGGCCCCAGCTTATTCAGCCTTAGAGAAAACCGCGTTGACATTTTTTCCAAATGCTTTGCAATATCTCCTTAACGAAAAGAGCTGGAAGGCTGAAAATGCAGATTTAGACTTGTAGGCATTGTGTGAACAAGATAACGTTGAAAAATCGGCCCCAGCTTATTAGCCTTAGAGAAAACCGCGTTGACATTTTTTCCAAATGCCTTGCAATATCTCCTTAACGAAAAGAGCTAGAAGGCTGAAAATGCAGATTTAGACTTGTAGGCATTGTGTGAACAAGATAACGTTGAAAAATCGGCCCCAGCTTATTCCACCTTAGAGAAAACCGCGTTGACATTTTTTCCAAATGCTTTGCAATATCTCCTTAACGAAAAGAGCTAGAAGGCTGAAAATGCAGATTTAGACTTGTAGGCATTGTGTGAACAAGATAACGTTGAAAAATCGGCCCCAGCTTATTCCGCCTTAGAGAAAACCGCGTTGACATTTTTTCCAAATGCTTTGCAATATCTCCTTAACGAAAAGAGCTGGAAGGCTGAAAATGCAGATTTAGACTTGTAGGCATTGTGTGAACAAGATAACGTTGAAAAATCGGCCCCAGCTTATTCAGCCTTAGAGAAAACCGCGTTGACATTTTTTCCAAATGCTTTGCAATATCTCCTTAACGAAAAGAGCTAGAAGGCTGAAAATGCAGATTTAGACTTGTAGGCATTGTGTGAACAAGATAACGTTGAAAAATCGGCCCCAGCTTATTCCGCCTTAGAGAAAACCGCGTTGACATTTTTTCCAAATGCTTTGCAATATCTCCTTAACGAAAAGAGCTAGAAGGCTGAAAATGCAGATTTAGACTTGTAGGCATTGTGTGAACAAGATAACGTTGAAAAATCGGCCCCAGCTTATTCCGCCTTAGAGAAAACCGCGTTGACATTTTTTCCAAATGCCTTGCAATATCTCCTTAACGAAAAGAGCTAGAAGGCTGAAAATGCAGATTTAGACTTGTAGGCATTGTGTGAACAAGATAACGTTGAAAAATCGGCCCCAGCTTATTCCGCCTTAGAGAAAACCGCGTTGACATTTTTTCCAAATGCTTTGCAATATCTCCTTAACGAAAAGAGCTGGAAGGCTGAAAATGCAGATTTAGACTTGTAGGCATTGTGTGAACAAGATAACGTTGAAAAATCGGCCCCAGCTTATTCCGCCTTAGAGAAAACCGCGTTGACATTTTTTCCAAATGCTTTGCAATATCTCCTTAACGAAAAGAGCTGGAAGGCTGAAAATGCAGATTTAGACTTGTAGGCATTGTGTGAACAAGATAACGTTGAAAAATCGGCCCCAGCTTATTCAGCCTTAGAGAAAACCGCGTTGACATTTTTTCCAAATGCCTTGCAATATCTCCTTAACGAAAAGAGCTAGAAGGCTGAAAATGCAGATTTAGACTTGTAGGCATTGTGTGAACAAGATAACGTTGAAAAATCGGCCCCAGCTTATTCCACCTTAGAGAAAACCGCGTTGACATTTTTTCCAAATGCTTTGCAATATCTCCTTAACGAAAAGAGCTAGAAGGCTGAAAATGCAGATTTAGACTTGTAGGCATTGTGTGAACAAGATAACGTTGAAAAATCGGCCCCAGCTTATTCCAGCCTTAGAGAAAACCGCGTTGACATTTTTTCCAAATGCTTTGCAATATCTCCTTAACGAAAAGAGCTAGAAGGCTGAAAATGCAGATTTAGACTTGTAGGCATTGTGTGAACAAGATAACGTTGAAAATCGGCCCCAGCTCTATTCCGCCTTAGAGAAAATCCAAATGCTTTGCAATATCTCCTTAACGAAAAGAGCTGAAGGCTGAAAATGCAGATTTAGACTTGTAGGCATTGTGTGAACAAGATCCTTAGAGAAAACCCGCGTTGACATTTTTTCCAAATGCTTTGCAATATCTCCTTAACGAAAAGAGCTAGAAGGCTGAAAATGCAGATTTAGACTTGTAGGCATTGTGTGAACAAGATAACGTTGAAAAATCGGCCCCAGCTTATTCCACCTTAGAGAAAACCGCGTTGACATTTTTTCCAAATGCTTTGCAATATCTCCTTAACGAAAAGAGCTAGAAGGCTGAAAAATGCAGATTTAGGACTTGTAGGCATTGTGTGAACAAGATAACGTTGAAAAATCGGCCCCAGCTTATTCCAGCCTTTAGAGAAAACCGCGTGACATTTTTTCCAAATGCTTTGCAATATCTCCAGAG
>NW_028142458.1:0-63458 GCF_055691185.1 Crinia signifera | reverse complement strand
AATGAAAAGAAGAAACCACTTTTGGTAAAAACGTAGATACTGTTCGAAGCACAGCCCTATCTTCATGAAAAATTAAATGTGGAGATTTACAGAACAAAGCTCCTAACTCTGAAACACACTTAGTCGAAGCAATGGCTAACAGAAAAGTCAATTTCCAAGAAACATATTTTTGGTCAGCCGACCTTAAGGGTTCAAAGGGAGGGTTCTGCAGAACTGACAGAACCAACGATAAATCCCAAAGCGCCACCGGCTGCCTATATGGTTTTTTTTACCTGGTAACATAAGCCAGGCCTCCAAACTGAGCCAAGCTAGGTCCAGGTGCAGAAATGGCCCTTGTCTTAGAAGGTCCTGACGAAGAGGAAGGGGCCAAGATTCCGCTGATAACTTCAGAATGTCCGAATACCACAACCTCTTGGGCCAGTCTGGTGCAATCAGAATTGCCTGCACTTGTTGAGACTTTACCCTTCTCAATACCCACGGTATCATTGGGAACAGAGGAAAAATGTATACCAGGTGAAACTTCCACGGAACCATCATGGCATCCACCGCCCAAGTGGTTGGGTCCCTGATCAAGTCCTCTCTGTTGAGAAAATCCGCCTCAAAATTCCGGATCCCCGGAATGAAGACCGCAGACAGAACTGGAATTTTTATCTCTGCCCATATGAAAATTTTCGAGACTTCCTGCATTGCCATGCTGCTGCGAGTCCCGCCCTGATGATTCCGGTAAGCCACTGCCATGGCGTTGTCTGACTGAACCCTGATCGGAAGGCCTATCAGACAATCCTCCGCTTGTTGGAGGGTTTTCCACACTGCACGAAGTTCTAAAATATTTCCAAATATTTATTGGAAATCTGGATTACTGTTTGGACCACAGGCCCTGCAACCGAAGGTGAAGATCAACCGCCCCCCCAACCCCTGAGGCTAGCGTTGATCGTTATGACCACCCAGTCCCAAGAACGGAGTGACCATCCCAGCTGCGAGGTTTCTATGTCCGTCCACCATAGTAAGGACTCCTTTGTCTCCTGAGAAAGAAGTAACCTTTCTTGTTCATGGTTTTCGCATTCCCTGACTAACAGGAGAGGATGTTCCACTGAAGGGTTGTGGAATGAAACCTGGCAAACTGTAGTGTCTCGAAGGTCGCCACCATTTTGCCAAGGAGCTTCACCTCTTACCAAACTGTAGGCCTTGACGCCTGCAGTAACAGTAATACCAGCTGACAAATGTCGTAACAGTAATACCAGCTGACAAATGTCCCTCGGTTTGGACTCTGGTAGAAAAACCCTGTGCAAGTGGGTGTCCAATATTACTCCCAGATACAGCAGTTTCTGTGAAGGGATTAAATGGGATTTAGGTAGATTGAGTACCCAACCCATGTCTCTCAAGAACTGTGTTGCCACCGACAGGTGTTCCTGCAACTTGCTCTCTGACTCTACTTTGAATAGCAGATTGTCCAGGTAGGGAATAATCACTATTCCCCTGAGTGTCACTGCCATGACAGCCATCAGCTTTGTGAATACCCCCAGTGTTGTAGCCAGCTCAAAGGGAAGAGCCTGGAACTGCAAGTGAGTCTCCCCTATCGCAAAGCAAAGTAAGGATTGATGCTCTGTTCATATGGGTATGTGAAGATATGCATCCTGAATATTTACTGATGCCAAAAATTCCCCAAGCTCTATACTGCCAAGCACTGAGCGCAGAGACTCCATGCAGAAGTGATCCACCCAAAGGTATTGGTTTAAGGACTTCAAATTTAGTATAGGTCTAACTGACCCGTCTGGTTTGGGTACCAAGAAAATGATTGAGTAAAAACCTTTCTTGCGTTTCTCCTGAGGAACCGCCGGGACCAAAAACCCCTTTTCCCTGAGAGCCAACGCCGCCCCCAAAAAGGCCGTGCGCAAACTGGCTTCTCTTGGCAAAGGGGTTGGGAGAAATCTCTGTGGAGGATTCCCCCTGAGATTTATCCGATAACCTCTTGAGACAATTGAAAGAACCCAAGGGTCTGAGGTTGGAATATTCCATTTGTCCCGAAACTGCAGGAGGCGACCCCCTACTCTGAAGGTAGAACATGGAGCCTCCACCCTTTCCTCTCCTTTAGACACCTGCTTCTTTCCAAAGGCTCCAAATCTGGATTTGGAAGCTTTTCCTTTACCAGCCGGGAATCTACCTTTTTCCGCCTGTCCTTTGCTGGGCGCTCCCCCTCGAAAGGATGAGCGAAAAGCAGGTTTGAAAACTCCAAATTTTGAACCTGAAGCTTTAGTAGTGGTAGGAAGAAAGGTACTCTTCCCCCCTGTGGCCTGCTTTATGATGGACTCTAGTTCAGAACCAAAAAGCAGTTCCCCTTTAAAGGCCAAGGACTCAAGGGATTCGCTATCTGCATCCCAGGCCTTAAGCCAGAGGGCTTGCCTTGCAGATACCGACGTGGTGGAAACCTTAGACGCCATCTTAGCGCCTTTTTCACCAGCCTCAGTGATGTACTCTGCAGCACATCTGAGCTTCTCAATTAAGAGAAAAGCCTCAGAATCAGGTTGCAACTGATCTCCAAAAGCCTCAGCCCACTTAATCATTGCTTTGGTTACCCAGGCTGAAGCAATAATGGGAAGGAGTGTATAGCCCACTCCATCAAAGACTGCCTTAAGGCATCCTTCCACTTTTTTATCTACCGGGTCCCTGAAGGCCGCGCCACCCTGGACCGGTAAGGCTGTGGCTTTTGACAATCTAGCCACAGGAGTGTCCACTAAGGGAACTTTCTCCCACAACATTACATGCTCCTCAGGCATGGGGTACATATTTGCAAACCTTTTAGACAGTCACTTTCTTATCTGGAAACTTCCAGGCTTCTCCCAACAGGGAGACCATACCTTTTTTAGAAGGGAATGTAACAGACTCTTTACGCATCCTATTAAAAACACAATGCGCCTGAACCCGGTCTTCTTCAGATAGGTCCAAAGCCTGTTTCACGGCAAGGATTTAATCCTCAATGTATCGGGACAGAAGCATCAGCCTCTACCCTTCGCTCCCAACGTAAATCATCACGAACACCATCCTTGCAACCAGTCTAATATATATTGCATAAAGACAGATTGCGTAAATGTGGTATTCCTAATCCTCCCTCCGCCTTTCTAGCATACAATTTAAATCTAGATATATGAGGTTTTTATCAAGCCAAAGGAACCTGAAAAAGGCAGACATTACCTTTTTGGTGTCAGATTTGGATAATTTAATACAAAGCATTTGTATGCAATACGATAGCTTAGGGAATACTGTAGACTGCAAAACTGCCGCCCTTCCTAGCAGCGAGAGGGGGAGAGATTTCCATGTCTCCAACTGCCGTATAACGCTAGTTATAATATGGTCAAAGTTACATTTATACAACTGGACTAATTTGCTGGGAATGTTGATCCCAAGATATTTAATGACGTGTTTGTTAATTTTGAAGTGTGAGAGGGACGGGATCTCTGAATTACGAGAGGCATCCGGGGGTACTATAAGAGCCTCGATTTGTTAAGGTTGACACTGAATCCTGCAAAGGATCCAAACTCTTCAATCAGGGTAAGGAGCGCGGGAATGGAAGTAGGTAAATCTGATGTGAACAGTAACATATCATCCGCAAACAGACAAAGTTCCACAGTGTTAGACCCCACTCTGATTCCTTTAAACAAAGGGTGAGAACGTATGGCTATTGCAGGGGGCTCTAGGGCCAGGGCAAATAACAATGGTGACAGGGGGCACTCCTTTCTAGTCCCCTTTTGTATCGGGAAATAGGAGGAAATATATCCATTACAAGCCACCTGGGTTTGAGGTTCATGGTACAGCAACCGAAGCAGCGACCCAAACTCCCTGGAGAATCCCAATCAATCCAAAGATTCAAACAAGTGGTCCCAGGTGACAAAGTCGAATGCTTTTTCAGTATCCATCGACAATATAACATGAACACCTGAACCACCCATCCGCTCCAGCCACTGCCAAAACTTTACGGACATTAATAACTGAATGTCTCCCATGGATAAACCCAGTTTGGTCCTTAGATATGACTGTGGGTAAAATATATTTTAGCCTCTCGGACAAAATTTTGTCAACAACTTATAGTCACTGTTGAGGAGGGAGATAGGAAGATAGGACCCTGGGTCTTCCCTATCCCTGCCTGGTTTCGGTAGCAGTGTAGGGTAAGTATCAGAGATACTAATGGGGTTGATCCTCACAGCAGGTAGCACCTTTACCACTTCAGAATTAAAATAGAACGGCAGAGGTTTACCCTGCAATATAGCATTAAACACCTCAACCAGGGGATTACTCATTTTGTCGACCAACCAGAATTTTATAAAACTTCCCAAAAAAAACATCCGGGCCCGGGGCCTTCAGAGGTTTGAGTTGTTTAATCGTCCGAGATACCTCCTCAACATCTATTGGTCTGATCAAACCAGTCTGGGCTGATTCTGAAATCTGTGGGACTTCAATAGAGGCCCAAATGTTTTTTTTTTTTTAAATTTCCGTGTCGATTGGCCCTTGTGAATATAGGCCCTTATTCAGATCTGATCGCAGTACACATTTGTTCTCAAAATGGGCAAAACCATGTGCTCTGCAGGTGGGGCAGATATAACATGTATAGAGAGAGTTAGATTTGGGTGAGTTATTTTGTTTCCGCGCAGGGTAAATACTGGCTGCATTCATTTTACACTGCAATTTAGATTTCAGTTTCAACACACCCCACCCAAATCTTCAGTCTCTCTGCACGTGCTACATCTGCGCCACCTGCAGTGCAGATGGTTTTGCCCATTTTGAGAACAGATTTGTGCTGCGATCAGATCTGAATAAGGGCCATAGTTTCTTATAAAACTCTCTGAAGATATCTAAAATACCCATGCCCCCATGTGACCTAGTCTCTTGCTGTGTTTTTTCAGGGCCGTCACTATAGCAGAAGGCCGTGAGCCCCTTATTAAATTAGACAATAAATGGCCATTTTTATTCCCATGCGTGTAAAATGCTTTGAGGTCGGTGCCTCACTATGGGCCTTATTTTGGTTCATTCTTTCTGACAAAATCCTTCTTAGATGGGCAAAACCATGTGCACTGCAGGTGGGGCAGATGTAACTTGTGCAGAGAGAATTAGATTTGGGTGGGGTTTTAATTCAAAGTGAGATCTATATTGCAGTGTAAAAATAAAGCAGCCAGTATTTACCCTGCACAGAAACAAAATTACTCACCCAAATCTAATTCTCTCTGCACATGTTACATCTGCCCCCCCTGCAGTGCACATGGTTTTGCCCATCTAAGAAGGATTTTGTCAGAAAGAATGAACCAAAATAAGGCCCTATGTTCGGCACATAATGTTCTCTCTCCACATCCTAGTGGATAGTAGGGCATGAAATACCACATGTCGGCACAAAAAAATGTGAAAAACACATGTTAACCTTTTGACTGTTTGTGTTGACTTTTGTGACCCTGTCGATCTTAGCCATTTTATTTATTTTATGGTTTCTTATATAGCGCAGCAGATTCCGTTACAGTGTCTAATATAGCGCAGCAGATTCCGTTACAGTGTCTTACATAGCGCAGCAGATTCCGTTACAGTGTGTTATATAGCGCAGCAGATTCCGTTACAGTGTCTTATATAGCGCAGCAGATTCCGTTACAGTGTCTTATATAGCGCAGCAGAATCCGTTACAGTGTGTTATATAGCGCAGCAGAATCCGTTACAGTGTGTTATATAGCGCAGCAGATTCCGTTACCGTGTCTTATATAGCGCAGCAGATTCCGTTACAGTGTCTTATATAGCGCAGCAGATTCCGTTACAGTGTCTTATATAGCGCAGCAGATTCCGTTACAGTGTCTTATATAGCGCAGCAGATTCCGTTACAGTGTCTTATATAGCGCAGCAGAATCCGTTACAGTGTGTTATATAGCGCAGCAGAATCCGTTACAGTGTCTTATATAGCGCAGCAGGACAGGCATCAGTAATAGCATAGCAGTCCCACCAAGTTACAAGTCCAGAAGGGAAGCTATATAATACATAAGTGCCTCAGAGCCATGCCAACCTAAGACCTGTTGACCTTCAGTGGTCGACCCAATGCAAGTCGACCTTAATACTGTCAACCTAAATGACCGAATACTGCATCCGATAGATATGATCTGAAGTGAATAGAGTAAAATTTTAGACCAGGGTTAGGTCAGATTTCTGGGAGAGTTTAAGAGAAATCTTAAGAGATTTGGAGCTTCAGATATATCTACGTAGTAAATCTGGGATATTTTATTTATTTATATATTAACAGTTTCTTATATAGAGCGGAATATTCCATTGCTCTTTACAAAATGAGACCGTGATACAACAAACTGAGTATTTATTTACAGACAGTCAAAAGGTAGAATACATATATATATATATACATCTGTGTTCACACTTTTTGCTTTTGGTGGGAGGTCTACAGAGGGTCTGCATATTCTATTTAATCAGGATATAGTTTACACTGTGAAATGTGTTAGAAAATGTTCATTAGGACAGAACAGGACTTCAAGACCCCCTGGACTGATACAGCATTCCTTGATGGCTTTGGCTGGCTTGCGGGGGAGGGGGTATGGTGTTGCAAAGTACAGTTTGTTACAGTGGAAGGGGGAAGGGTATTGCTAGACTATCCACAAATTTGCCTCACATTTGCAGTAAAATATATACAGTATTTTTGCACTATAGCTTTCTTAAGAATACCACTAGCATAACAAAAGCAAAAAAATTTAGGTGGGGTGTGTTGAAACTGAAATCTAAATTGCAGTGTAAAAATAATGCAGCCAGTTTGTACCCTGCACAGAAACAAAATAACTCACCCAAATCTAACTCTCCCTGCAAGTTACATCTGCCCCACTTGCAGCACAGCATGGTTTTGTCTATTTTGAGTACAAATTTGTACTGCGATCAGGTCTGAATAAGGGCCAAAAGGCATTGATGCAACAGTTAACAGAAAAGCCTCATTACCTTTTCACTAGTAATGTCCTACCAACCTTCATTAAACCAGGACAATAGCATATATGGAGTTAAGCTGATTATATTTTTCGCAACCTTATATGAATTTAGTAATGTTTTTGAAATCTATAAATTAAAAAAAACATACTATTGTTTATTGCAGCATAATGCGCTTTAACGTATTTAACTGTTAATATATTGGCTTATCTTTTGCATAATTATATGCTGTAATGTAGACCAATCATGTTCCCAGCATAGGGGAAGCAAAACAATTTTTCAGACCAATTCATGTTTAAAATAAACTGCCACAAAATACTGCACCTAAAGAACAGAGCGTAATGCATTGTTTACTGAACTAAAGGCCCATACACACTAGACGATTTCAGCTGAAAATCACTCAAAACAGCCGTTTTGACAAATTTTCACTTGAAAGTCGCCTAGTGTGTATGCCCCAGTGACAGCCAACTAGCAATGATGCGTGCTCCCGCATCATTGCCAGCGAGGCGGGCCGTCAGCTGGTTTTACCAGCACATCTAGCGATGATGGCTGTTTTTTCATGGAATCCAAAATGGCGTGACCGATTTTGATTAAATTGTCAGGCAATCTTCAGATTAGCCCAGCGAGTGTTCCTTTGAAGTTTGGTATTTTTTGGCAAATTTTACCAAAGTTGTGCAACGGAACCAGATTGACCATCAAAAAATTGTCACCAAATTTAATCGAGGCAACAATCATCTGTGGCAAATTCAAAGGTGAATACGTACTGATTCCACGCATAACGATGATTTCCAATGATTTACCATTCAAATTCAAGCGGCTCCAGTTCCCTTTGCGTCTTGCCTTTGCTATTACCATCAACAAAGCACAAGGCCAATCGTTGACTATTGCTTGCTTAAATTTGGAAAATTCATGTTTTTTACACGGCCAGTTGTATGTGGCTTGCTCCCGTGTTGGCACACCGAAAAATGTATATGTTTTTACTCCAAATAAAAAAAAAAAACATTGTCTATCTGCTGCCCTTAAGATCAATTAATACTTGTTTAGTTTCACGGCGGCAGCTGTATGCTACGCTATGCTTGAATCTTGGCAGCACACCAATGGCTGCTGCCAAGATTCGTTATCAGCGTAGTGCCAGCAGGAGTGCTACTCTAAGATCAGGTCAACGGCTGTCGGGGAGAGGCTTGGAGGAGCATGGAGTAACAGCTGCACGCTGCATGCTGTACCTCCCACCAAATATCCGTGCATGTAGTCCAGATTCACATGACTTTTTATCCCCCCCTAGCAGATCATAGCCGGCGGACAAATGAGCACAAATAGATTGCCTACTTGCAGGCTTGGTGCGGGAGAACCCCGAGGACGGAACCGACGAGTGGGTACAATTAAGAAGCCGGGAGGTACTTCCCCGGCCACGCAGTACTTCCGGCCGAGTACACGTGTGGAGGAGAGAATGGCAGCTAAGGCGGAGGACTGGCTCTACAGCACGGAATAATGTGCTAATGGACATTAATTAACAGATTGCATCCCATGAAAGGGGAATATAATTAATAAACAGCATTTCGGATGTTGAACTGACTCTTTGCAGTGGAGTAGGAGTATCTTGGACATCGGGCCCTAAAGCACAAGCTGTTCATCCTATAAAGTCCATCACTATACCTCTTGAAAGGGAGGGGAGGTGGAAAGGTGAAAAAATGGGAAAAACTTCAGCAGCAGTGGCTGCGGATAAATTAGGAAGATTCACACGCAACCCACAAACCTGCCCCACAAAGCGTTCTCCCTTCTCTCACTCAGAAATGGATACATCAATAACGGAGCCACTGCAGTCAACACAACAGATTCTGCAGGCAATAAATGCATCTAAGCAGCGGGTAACAGAGAAGATTAGTCAAGTACAAGTAGATGTCTCTTTATTAAGACATGATCTACAAAACATCAGAGAGAGGGTACAAGAAACAGAGCACCGTATTTCAAAACTGGAGGATACCAATACCCCCCTACTAAAGAAAGTTGAGATTCTTTCTTTTAAGATAGTGAATATTCAATTTAAAGTATCAGATATGGAAGGGAGGCTCAGGCGAAATAACATACGAATAGTGGGGCTCCTGGAACGGGCAGAGGGGACATATCATGAGCAATTCGTGGAACAGTGGCTTAAGCATATATTCACAAAAGAAGTATTCACGCAACAATTCACTGTAGAAAGAGCACACAGAATACCGCTAAGACCACCACTGCCCAGGGCCCCCACAAGAACTTTGGACATAAAGTATTCTATGATATTTCCTGCAAGATTACGTGTAGTCTATGAAAATGTCACCCATTTCTTCACCAGCCCAAAGGAGGCGGAAACCTGGCTGGAAAGTAAAGGAAAATAAAACATTGTGGCCAATATTATGGCTCTATGACTGCTGGGGGGGATTTACCTGAACCTCTATCCATTTGATGGAGGAAGCAAAGGGGAAATAGAGAAAATCCTTTTTTTTTATTTTTTCCTCTCTCTTCTTCTCCTCTTCCCCTCTCCCTCTATAAGATCACAATATATTGATGTGCTAAAGGGAAAAAGGGATAAAAAAAAGGGGGAAAAAGAGGAAAAATCTTAAATATAATATTTACTAATGATAAGCTGCTGTTTGTGTAGTAGAGTAAAACTCAAGATTGGAGGGGAAATGGAAATAGGATGGGGCCTAAAACATAATGTAGATCACAAAAGGCTCTGGTGCCCTGGCTATGGGCTAAGTGTTATGCCCTTCCCTTTTTTTTTTCTCTCTTCCCTCCTTCTCTATTCCCCGCCCTACTAAATATGCATGGGAACTGGGAAAAAAGTGGGAAAATGCGCTAAGAAAGGTGGGAGTCTCCATGTGCTATTAGAGCCATGGAAGTAGATAGGTTTCCATGCCCATGGGGAAAATAGCAACTATGGATAGAATTTTGGGAGATAGGTATACCTTAAGGGTTAAGAATATACAGGGAGGGTTAGGGAGGAAGGGTGGGATGGGTGTTATATGTTTGGTATATGTCTACAAGTTAGTAATATGTGGTCACCAAAAAAAAAAAGAGTTAAAAGGGAATATCTTGGTTGGATTAGATCAGTAGATATGGATGAGTGATCGACTAAAGGGGGTAGGCTTCCTGAGCTGGAATGTTCGGGGACTCAATAATAAAATAAAAATATCTCTAGTGATGTCCCAGCTCAGGAAATACGATGCCGAAATTATCTGTTTGGTAGAAATGCACTTCTATGGAGAAAGGACGAAAGCACTGAAAAAGCCATGGGTGGGCCATATGTTCGACTCAACATTCACCAATAACGCTAGAGGCGTTACGGTTCTGATAAAAAAAATCAATAACATTTCAAATAGAAACCAGCATGATCGATCCATGTGGTAGATTTATTTTTCTAAAGGCTATTATAAACTATAAGCCTATGTATATATTAGCAATCTACGTCCCTCCTCCATACAATAATGATATAATGCGTCAGGCAATGGTATTTGTATCAGGATCTCCAGAAACCCCGGTAGTATTTTAATAAAATAATGTGTAATTTGATAGATGGAAAGTAAAAAGTGATCACACATCTACACTAGATAGAACTCAACCAACTGCCTTTTCAAAATTGGTAACAGAAATAGGCTGGATAGACATCTGGAGAATTAGAAATCAAGGAGTCCTCCAGTTCTCCTGCTATTCCGCTACACACAATACTTTCTCTAGAATAGATTTATTTCTGGTATCCCCTATATTGGCCCCGGCAATAATTAAAGTCGAACATCTACCAAAAGGAATCTCAGATCACTCCCCAATATACTTGAAAATTAATATGAACCAGGATTGAGGAAAGACAACTTGGAAATGAAACGGTACTGCTTTCCTAGCACGGTGCCCACGATCTAGATTGTATGTGTGGGGCTGATATCTCAAGCATTGCATGCATCTTATGTGTTTGTGCGGCATAAGATGCATGAGATGATGCCTCCTTTCCTCCTCAGTCACCAGTGCTGCACATACTTTTTGTACTGCTTTCGGATCACATCCCACACACATTGCATGCATGCCGTGCGATGCGATCTAGCCCATAACGTATGCGATTCTCGCAGCGTGTATGGGCACCTTTAGTGCCTGCAACATTTTGCGGACACAGCACTGAGATGGTGTATGCATACATGTACATGCACCCGAGATCCTCCATAGGATCGCATGTTGCATATACTCCCACAATCGGGCTACAGCTTGTTGCAATGGCAATGTGAAAGGGCGCAAAATGTATGGTTTGCAGGAGGGCGCCGGACACCCTAGCACCGGCCCTGGATAGAACCCATGACCTCAGTGCTGTGAGGCAGTAATGCTAACCATTACACCATCCGTACTGCCCCGTATATATAACACATGGTGGGGATAGAACCAATGACCTCAGAGCTATGAAGCAGTGAAGCTAACCATTACACCATCCGTACTGCTCTGTATATATAACACATGGTGGGGATAGAACCCATGACCTCAGCACTGTGAGGCAGTATTGCTAACCATTACACCATCCGTACTGCCCAAAATTAACTACCTGTTGCCAGATCCGGATTAATGGGGAGTTACAGGAGATACGTACCACCGGAGACCCAGGGGCGAATTTAGGGGTCAGGCCGCCCCTAGGCACAAAAATGCCCTCACCCCCCCCCCTATTTTAACATATTCATTATATATATATATATATATATATATATATAATTATATACAGCAGCAGAAGGAGCAGTTACCTGGGAGGTATGCTGTAGGAGGCCACATTATCTATTCAGCCGGGCAGAAGCTTTCTACAAACACACGGGGGGGCCCACGTGGCTCTCACCCACATTAGACTGCAGCCTTGAGCGGGGGAGGGGGGGCGACTGTAGCCGCAGGCAAGAGAGGAGTGGGGGGAAGAGTCAGACTGTATCCCGAGGATGGAGGTTCGGGTGCAGAAGCGCATTGCCTGGCCCCCCTGCACACCCAGTCAAACAGCTGTATACTGTATTTCTATGGGCGCCGGGCAGGGCGGAAGTGGCTTTTGAGCCAGTGAACCGAGCGGAGCATCAGCCGGACGCGCAGGGGGACCATAGTACTAAGGAGATAGCCGATGAGCTGATGATTTACTGTGCATTGCAGAGCGGGTGGGCAGCGGTGGGTGACGAGCAGTGCTGCCGCCGACATATGATGAATCAGGTCGGCGGCGGCGCCGCTTGTCACTTGCCGCTGTCCACCCGCTCTGCCATGACAGCCAATGCTTTAAATAGCTGTCATGCCTGCCGTGCCGCCCTCGATTGGTGCCGCCCTGAGGCCCGTGCCTCACGGGCCTAGGCACAAATCCGGCCCTGCGGAGACCCTGTCTGAACACCCCCCCACCACAGATCAGACATTCATCTACAATCTGCAGCCCTGTGACAACCAGCACTAATAGCTGTCATACTGACAGCGCTGTGCTCGGCTGCCACCACCAGCGGCATCCACTGTGCTAAGCATGATAGCTGAATGCCTGTGACTGGGCTGCAGCCCATAGAACCTGGGTTAGCACCTGCAAAGTATCAAGGCCAATACTGCACATGCACCAGTCCTGGTGCCTGTCATCTCTATTGTACAGGCACAAGAACCATGATTTAACTTCTATGGGCTACAGCCGAAGCAGCCCATAGAATCTGGGTGGATGCTCAGTACTACGCATGTGCTGGTGCCTGTCATCTGCCTTGTACAGGTGCCGGGACCATGGAGGCAAGTGAGAAGTGCCGGCAATGTGGCCAGTGGCAGCCCTCCTCCTACTATCTGGTAGGAGCAGCCACTGCTACTGAGGCATAAATATACCTGCATATACTGATGGGCACTAGAAATGACTCACTAGAAAGTGTGAAGAATCACGATAATTTACAGACATATATACTGTACATATATAAATTAATGTGTAATAAGTTATAGCACAGGTTCTCAAACTCGGTCCTTAGGACCCCACACAGTGGATGTTTTGTAGGTTTCCTCACAGAATCACTAGTGAAATAATTAGCTCCACCTGTGGATCTTTTAAAATGTGTATCCGAGTAATAAGTACACCTGTGCACCTGCCGGGTGACCTGGAAAACGTGAACTGTGTGGGGTCCTTAGGACCGAATTTGAGAACCCCTGAGTTATAGCATAAGGTCATGGGTTCTATCCCCACCATGTGTTATATATACGGGGCAGTACGGACAGTGTAATGGTTAGCCTCCATACTGCCCCATATATATATATAACACATGGTGCCTCACAGCACTGAGGTCATGGGTTCTATTCCCACCATGGCTCTAACTGTGCAGAGTTTGTATATTCTCCCCGTACTTCACCTCCCACAATCCAAATATATACTGGTATATTTGGTAATTGGCTCCTAACAAAATTAACCCTAGAATGTCTGTGCGTGTACATGTGGATGTTGTATGGAATATAGATTGTAAGCTCCACTGGGGCAGGGACTGATGTGAATGTTCAAATCTTCTCTGTAAAGCGCTGCGGAATATGTATGCGCTATATAAGAAACTGTTAATAAATATATAATAATTAAATAAGGAAAAGAAATGGGGGCACAATCAGTATCAATTAAAAATCAGCTGATTGGCTTAGAGCTCAGTCAATCAGCGGCCGCCCAGTTTTTGAATAAGATTTTTTTTCTATGCTCCCACCATTCGCCACTGCTGACTTTGCTCTCCGGTTCCCCCCCTGCCACGGACCCTGCTCTCCTGCTGCTCCCCGGGTCTACATCTGATAAATCGAGCCGATTTATCACATGTGAAAAATGGCACATCAAGTGCCAAATCTTATCAAGCTCTCCCGGGGAGCTTCCGGGAGAGCTCAGGGGAAGTCGGGGCCGACTTGTCCTTAGGACAAGTCGGCCAAATGTATGGGGGCCTTAACAGCTAATACCGGTATATACATATACATAAGGACAAACATAAAAGAATCCAATGCAAATGCAAACCAGGTGCAGCTTAATTAGCTGTTAGAAAAAGTATTTTAGGATAATTGGAGTGATTTGATATAAACGAGTACCTGTTTCCAGGGTCTTCCATCCTGAGGAAGCCTTGCTGGCGAAACTAGTCGATGTTTGTGGAGATCCCGCCAATGCCGTTTGCGCAATACGGCACTGACGGGTAAGTCTGCCGACAGACCCCCTGTACCCTGGAAACAGGTACAGTACTCGTTTACTTCAAACCACTCCAACTATCCTAAAAGACTTCCCAACAGCTAATTAAGCTGCACCTGATTTGCATTTGCATTGGACTCTTTTATGTTTGTCTTGTGACCCCCAGTACTTATGTATATGTATACCGGTATTAGCTGTTACATTTATATAGTGTAGTACTGTAGCATACTGCTAGCATACTATCCTATATAATCATTTTTATCGTATTATTATAAATACTATTTGCATTGCTTTTATAATAAATATCCACTTTTATTTTCACTAAACCACTGTGTACGTAATATTTTTCATATTGGAAGTATAGCGCAGGGTGTACATCCCCCTTGTTTCCCTATTGCTCACAACTTTGGGTATTTGTAGTGTACCCACACACCCAGCCGCTGTCTACCAGTATTATTGGTCTGTGGCACAGTCTTCTCTCCCCTCTCACCCAGATCATGGGTTGATATGCCAGATTGATCAACCCGGGATATTTAAAAGTGGCAATATATTGCTAGCAATATATTGCTCAGCAATCATATTGCCCCGTGTCCCGTTTTCACCTGCAACCAGAGATGGTCGCAGATGAAAATTTAAACACTGCTGGGTGAAGAGGCAGGGGATGTCGCTGGTCAGAGGAGCATGTTCCTCCGACCAGCGACCATTCAGGGGCTGAAAACGGGAGCGCGCACCCGGCGATTTATCGCTGGTGCACACTCCAATCACTGGCAATATGGTCGCTCAGCGACCATATTTCCAGCAATTTCAGCCCCTATCGCCCCCGTGTGTACACAGCATTAGACTTCTCCACAACCCGGGTTGAGTCACCTAAACCCGGCAATAACCCAGGGTATTTTGCCACCTTGAAAGGGGTATAAATAAGAACACCTACATACACACAGCAACAGTAATATAAGACCCTATACATAGCCCCAATGGACAGGGAACACAATTATAATTACGCATAGTGTATCACAGTATGCATATCACCCCTATTACACAGCCCCTAAGATAGTACACTTATACATTACCATACCCTCCAACATCTAAAGGGCAGAAATTGGTACAAATTGGGGGTGGGGGCATTGCCATGGGTAAAGGATGTGTGGCCAGCACACAGTGATTATGCTGATGGTTACACAAATCCTGTGTGCAGCAGCCCTGCATCTTTCTGCTCTGCCTCCCCTACATGTGCTGCTTCCACCTGCCGGACTGTGCCGCTTTGATAGGGGCAATTTAAGCCCCATTTCTAAGCCATCTCACTAGATGGCTTAGAAATGTGCATGGAACGCTCCGTATGCTTATGTACACCCTATAGCGATGGTGATGCACGGTCCAACATGCTGCCATAACCAGCAGGGATAGACAGTGCATGCATTGTCTATCCTGCTTAGAACGCAAGGTTATGCCTATTACCATAAGCAATACCCTGCTCAGCACAGATGGCTCAGCACACATCGCGGGTGCATCACATGTGATCTGTGCTTCAGCACCTTGTTCAGAACGGGGCACCCATCTCCCCATGTGTACACAGCTTAAATAAGAGATGAAAAGACACATGAAAGGAGATATTCGGAATATGGTCATTAAGTCAACCCTAATTAGGTTGCCATTTATTGGGTTGACCAGTGAAAGTCAACCAGGCTTAGGTCGACGGGTTGGATGGTCAACACAAGTATTAGGTCAGCATGGGTTTTTTTTCACATTATTTTGAGTGGACATGTGCCCACAGCTGGTATTTCATACCGTACCATCCACTACAGGTTGGTGGGAGTATAATAGTGTGCTGAATGCAGTGTGGCACTGTGCCCGAAGCATGGCAAGTGCAGTGGTACACTTAGATGGTGTCCATGTCAACGATGTCGACATTCGGGTAAAAAAACATGGAAAACTCATGTCACCATGTCACCTATTTCAAGTGTCAATCTAAGCCCTGTCGACCTTCAGGTCACCCCCAGACTAATACAGCACAGCACTGCACCACTGAACTGTACTAGATCTGAGTTTATTGTGAACAGCTGCGCTCGGATCCCGTCTCAGATCGTGAAGTTCAGGTATGTTCGGATCTCGGAGATCCGAATACGCTCATGCCTACTATATACACACTTCTGTGATGAAGCCACTCCTGAAGCTTCACTGCAGGGGGTGTCTGGTCAGCTTCTATATACACACAAACAGTAGCAGCAGACTGTCATTACACCAGCACTGACCAGACATGTTATTTGTTGATTCAATCACAACCTCTCACCTACAATAGTGCACTTGTGAGAATGTGTTTCTGGTTTTAGTTCTGTATTATAAATTTTAATTTTATTTATTATTATCCTCAATTACATTCCCAGTCCACAGTCACCATGGTGTGCAGTAAGAAAAAGAAAATATTTACATTTTTTTTCTTTATCTTTCTAACTAATGTTAACAGTGGACACTGCACATACTATAACGGGGTGCAATGAAGCAACACACACACAAACTGACTAGTAGACCTGCATTATGGGCCAATGCTAAAAATCACATTGATACCTTCAGAATACTTCAGTATTTATTTGAGAAGCTTTCCCTTATAGGGACCACATCTTTGGTCCCCAAACCACACGAGGTCCCCACTATGTGACTGTGTAAACAGATGCAGGTCCCCACAATGTGATAATTACCAGAAAACACACACACACACACACACGTGTGGACCCGGCGTATAAACACTGGCCTCACCATTGGCCAAGTGCGATCTATTTACAGTTACTTATATAGCGCAGCAGATTCCGTTGCGCTTACAGTAGTATAAATGCGGTTTAAAGTATACTGTATACTGCAACATTAGAGTACTTCTTTTGTTTGTGATAGCCTGTCTGTATATCTCCATGGTTATGCCCACATTCAATGATAAGTATTTGCAAACAATGCTGGAAATCTAGATTTCTGTATATTAATATATACATATATGTGCCTCATGTTTATCAAGCAAACCAGATTTCAGAAATAATGTATGCATATATATAAGTATTAATGGTACTTGTTTCCTAGCGGGGTGACCACTAAGCTATTTGCTTAGTGGGCTATTCTGCGTAGTGAAATCGCATCGCACATCGCATTGCTTGGCTTTTTGTGCCGTGTGATGCGATGAGATCTCAGTAGTTAATTTATTCACTGCACCCTGAGTGGAATGGCATCGCACAACGCATCTCATGGCCCTTTTTTGTGGCATGAGATGTGAAATGTGAGATGCGATCTCAATAGTTAATATGGTAAAACACCACCACTCTCCACGTCACCTCGAAGCGTAGCGTGCGCTTTCATACCCCCACTATCCACGTTGGTGTGGAGTTGATGTTATATAGTGTGGCAAGCACAGCGAGCCACCGAGCCCGAAGCGTGGTGAGCGGACGCGGATTACCTTACATGTATTAGTAAATTCTTAAATATTGTGAAAATGACTACAGGGTACAAAGCATTAGGGTTCTATACATGTGATTTTGTTATTGATGTCCAGGTAATGAATCATTCAATTCTTAAATGTAGATTCACTTTTAAAATCCTTTTTGTAACAAATAATCTAAGCATTTACTTGATAAAGATGCTGTCATATGTCATTAGTAATGTACTTGTTGCAAGGTCCCCACTAGTCAAAGGTGAATGTGTGTGAACTATGCAAATAAAATGGAAATGAGGTCCCCATTAGCCATGTTCACTTGGGTTTTTTCAGGTCCCCACTAAGCATGGTCAGAACATTACTTCATAAATTTAGATAATTGAAGTTGTGTATAAGTTAGTAAAGCTATGGATACAGTTACTGATTTTTTTCATACTTCTAGAATGTTTAGAAAGGGTGGTCCCCACAAGTGATGATCAGAAAGTTGGTCCCCGTACAACATGAAAACCAGTATGTGTGTGTGTGTGTGTGTGTGTGTGTGTGTGTATATATATATATATATATATATATATATATATATAAAAGCAGATAGTCATGCTTACAGATTTCTAATTAATGCTTTAAGAAGTAAACAGCTAGTCACATGATGTTAAACCCTGGATAAGGGTCACCCAGGGAAGGATAGTATGAACTTAAAAAAGATCTGGTAAGTAATTGGAACCTCCAGTAATACTGAAAATGTTACAATGAGCTCATGCTCAGCTTATAAATGATACACTGGTGGTAGTAAAATTGAATATTTGAGTTATTTTGGGAACCCAAGCAAGCAGGGGATTGGTTAGTTATTAACTAAGGTGACATAAAAGTTTCTTTAGTGCTAATTTTAAACATGAGTTTAGGATTACATCATAGTAAAAATATAAGGCAGAGAGTGCACTGTTTAAAGCCTACCCAATGAGATGAAATTAAACTAAGCAACCAAAAGTGATTTATTGAGCTCCGCAACCTCAGCATCAACTCTCCCAGAAGTGGCACATTGCCACAGATGCTTGAACGGCACTAACTCCGACATTCATTAAGGAGAAACCATGGACTTTCCAGCAAGAGTCATCCAAATAGTAACTGGAACTAGTGTTCCAATTATGAAAAAATAATAGTACTAAGAAATAAAGGGTTATTTACTTTAAGGTGTATGTGTACACTACACCATAGAAACCATCACGGTCTTGCTTTGGTTGTCTAACTTGCACTATACAGATAAAGGCATTGCATGAACACATATAATTGCAGAGTTATATCCCTTTTCCACCAAAGTCCTGGATCCGACCTGAATAATTGAACATGGTTTCAAGCCATGCCACAGCTGCTTGAGACCCTGTTCACACCACAGGCTGGACCGGGTTTAATGGTGAGTCATCCCTCTGACATCTTTTTTCAAGCGCCATAGATCTGTCTCTCCCTATGCTTTTAATGGGACCTTGTTTACACAGCAGGCTGCCCAGGTCACTGCTGGGTTAAGTTACCAGGGTTGGTTATCCAGGTAACATGAATGTGTATTTTTTGCGCATGTGGTACATTTGACCCTTTCCACCCTGTGCATTTGTTGTCGTTCTAATTCATCAGCATGTTTTGATTTTGGCAAAACCATCCTAAACTGTTTTGTCTCAGATTCAGATTTTGGTTTGGCTTAAATTGATTAAAAGAAAATTGATTAATAACAGCTAAAATGATGTACTTTGTGCCATACAAAAATGTAAAATCTAAATTCCAAAACATGAGTAGATTCCAACCAGAAATCTGTTTGGATTGAATATCCGCGGCAGGGAGTGTTTTATTGTGTTTACTGTGTTTTAATTCAATTCTGATACATAAATTCAGTAGGACTTGGATTTCTGGCAACCCACCTGCACATCTCTAACTGATACATCCTAATTTTACACACTTGCAACAGCCTATATATATGGTGAAAATGAGGCCCTTGAAAACAGGCGCATATACTCTTGGGTCTAACTGTCCATAGCTTGCAGTTCTGTCCAGCACACCCTCATTAAACTTTACTGTTCTTTTACCGATAAGTTCTGCCCCTAAGTCACAGGTGAGATGCACCTGAAATTCTTACTTCTCTATGTTGCCTATAGATGGTACGCTTGGTTCCAGAATATGCATGTGCAATAGCACACAAGATATGCTCCACAAGAAGCATATGCTCCTCTCTACATCAGGCCCAAAGTGAAAATAAAATAATTGCTGATTGGTTGATTTGGTTACTGCACATCTGCTCCTTGAAGAATGTTAGTAAATTATGGCTAACATGGCACACAGGAATTTTCACCAAGGAACATAAATGCATTATGCTACCTATGCAGAGTTCATACCCAAGTGCCCAAGTCATACATATGTGTATTGTTAAAAGCAAATCAAACAAGATGCAGATATAAAACTATCTGTAGTAGAGATGGATGTCCACTGAAATATTCACCATCTATGGTCTCCATCTCCGTAAATCATCAACCTATTTCTCAGTGGGTTCAGAGATTGGATCGATACATGACTATGGAAAGCCTTGGGCCATATGCACTAAGCTTCAAAAGTGATAAAATGGAGAGTGATAAACAGCCAGCCAATCAGCTCCTGCCTAACATTTTCCAAACACAGTCTGTGGCATAGCAGGTAGGAGCTGATTGGCTGGCTATTTAACACACTTCATTTTATCACTTTTGAAGCTTAGTGCATCTGGCCCATTATGTCTTCTTCTAACCTAATATCCTCTGCTTTAACTGCTACACGGTTTGATTGGCTGAAATTCAAAGGATTCAGAGGACTATACTCTCAACTTTTAATTTACTCCTTCAAACTTGCCCTTATAGCAGTGGTGGGCAAAAAGCAGACCTCCAGCTGTTGATGGACTACACATCCTAGCATGCCTTGCATCAGTTGCAGCATGGCCAAATAGCAAAACAAAGGCAAGGCATGCTGGGATGTGTAGTTCATCAACATCTGGAGGTCCACTTATTGCCCACATCTGCCTTATAGATATGGTTGAGAACTTCCCCTCTCCTTAACCACTACCTTCTCTTTTGTCCTACTATTGGCCTATTGTGTTTTTTCCTTTTCTTTTTCTCGTTGTTATACATTCTTATTACTCTGATGCTATTTATAGTTTACTCAAAACTTGGTTTAGGCATTGCAGCTGTTGATATGCATAGCTTGATTGAATCCTATGTATAATTTCTTTGTCTTATCAAACTTGTCTATTGTCTATTACCATTATGCATTTTACTATGTCTTCTGCCAATGTTGTATCTCAATAAAAACAGATTGCTTTAAAAAAAAAAAAATCACATTGAGTCATCTGTGTGTGGTATGTTCAGATCTGCTTTTGCTCATAATGCACTGGGCAGCAGACCATTTCCACTTAATAAATCTCTTTCAATATGTGTATCATACTTTCTGACTTACTGGTTGTCCCCTTCATGAGGGTGCAGCTAGGATGCTGATGAGGGGGGAGTGGTGATGCCAAGTGGGTGGAGTGGGAGGGGGGTTACATCATCATGGCCCTGCCTTCAGTATTGGATGATGTGATGATCAACTTTCAGAAGCAAGGCAAAGTGGGCCTAATTCAGACCTGATAGCAAGGCTGAATTTATGCAGATAGACAAAAACATGCTGCACTGCAGGCGGGGCAGATGTAATATGCAGAGAGAGTTCGATTTTGTTTCTGTGCAGGGTAAATACTGGCTGCTTTATTATTACACTGCAATTTAGATTTCAGTTGGAACACACCTCACCCAAATCTAACTCTCTCTGCACGTTACATCTGCCCCACCTGCAGTGCAGCATGGTTTTGTCCATTTTCAAAAATTGCAGCCTTGTTAACAGGTCTGAATTAGGCCCTTTGTCAGATGTCGGAATTCAGGGCAATTCATGTAAATTAACTGACCACTTCTGTCAGCAGTTAATGGTCACACCATGTCCTGTCCAGTTTTCAATGGGACAGTCACGGGATTTAACATATTTTCCTGGGTCCCAGACCAAATGCACAATGCCCCCCACTGCAGCCTGTAGGTGCTATGCCTCTGAAAGAGAGCTCTGACTGCTGTAGATCCACAGCCGCCCAAGGAGCAGCACTCCTATTGTAGGGCAGGATCGCAGCTTCGCCTTCACTATGGAAGGCGCACAGTGGCCGGCCAGCACTGCAGTCAGTGCCATCACTCCGGGCACAACCTAGTTAGCACTCTAGTGCCATCATAATGGACCCAGCCCAGTCTGCACCACGGTCCCATTGCAGATACCATTGGTTTCATTTCGATACTACTTTATCATCTTTTCCAGTACGGTAATATGAAACCATCGGTTCCAGTCCAATATTGCATAACCATCAGTTCCAGTCTGATATTAACTCACCATCGGTTCCAGTCTGATAATAAACTTACCATCAGTTCCTGTTCTCTAGCACTAATCCAGGTGACCAAGTCCTGGGGCCGCGCCTCGCCCATCAATTGCAGCAAAACCCAAATCCCCTTGCGGGATTCCCTGAAGAAGATCACTGATGGAGTAAGACTCTGTGCCCTTGGCCTGGGTTTAGCTAAATCTCTGGTACTAGTTCAGACCCCTTTCATCATCCTCAGTGTGGGATTACATATGAAAGGGAACTACATCAGAACTCCTATCTTTCAGCACAGTACAACTCTAGTCACAGGCAATACTGATACAGGTCTGAAAACAGAATACAATTCTCTTATTACATTACAAAAAAAAAAAGTTAAATCCATCTATCCTGAAAACTAACTGCAACTGCCATGTAATCAACAACACCAACACCATCAAACATGGACCATGACATTGAAGCTTTTGGTCCTCAAAATCTACAGTGCTCTCCACAGAGGGCACTTTGGTGATGCACTCCCAGATACAATCAGCCCTGTCCCCTCTGCATGACATCATGATTTAATGTACATGGGGGGCGGGGCTGGCACAGGGTGCTCCAGAGCCCTGTTACTCTGCTAAATGTACTTGTTTTTTCATGTAAATTTTTTTTGTTGATTTTCATATGTGTGCACTTGAAAATTATTACACAGCCCAAAGGCAAAATAGTTAGGCTTCCAAAGATACAGGGCTGGCCTTCACCAATTTCAGGAGGGAGTCAATATCTGCAACCATATTTCAATTATGTACCTTCAGCCATCAAATCCCTCACTTTGTGTAACTCTAGGCATTAAAGCAATCCCCTTGGTCTGTGTCTCCAGCAATCAAATATCTCCCCCTTCTTTGTGTCTTCAGTGATCAAATCTTTCCCACCTTACCTTGTGTCTACAGCTATCAAATCTCTGCCCCTTGTGTGTCTATAGTCATGAAGTCTTACAACACCTTTTGTCATTCTGCCATCAAGTTTCACCTTCTTCTGTGTCTCCAGTGATCAAATCTCTGTCCCTTGTGTGTCTCCAATCCTCAATCTATATATTGAACACACTTTCATAATTTACTTATCTTTACTGTCTTCCCTTTGCTTATCTCATCTGCAGTATACTCCTTGCTTTGAACAGTGCAGCAGTGCCAGAAAACCTGCACATCCCAAATGAGGACAGACACCATCAGCTGGGACTTCTGATGTCTGGAGCCAATTCAGCGGAGCTTAGATATCCACCTGCACAGATGCCCCTAGGCTTTTCCAGATGCCCATGCTGGATATGCCTAGGCCCAGCTCTGCAAAGTTATATGAACACATGTAAGTAGGAGCAAATTAAGAAAGGAGTGGGCATATGTGCAGTCTCCATCTGGGCCCCTTCTATCTAGCAGGCAGTGTCAGTGATTTTGAGCACTAGATGGTGCGCAGGTCTCCATGAAAATGTTGCGGCAGCACACCAACTGAATATTCAGAGATACTATCACTGCTGACTCCAAAGAGGTAAGTATCGAAGAAAAGGTTACAGGTTGTGCTGTATGTACCCCTTTGGATTCAGGGGCCCATGTGCACCGCATCGATTACAGATACATCTTTGTGTTTAGTGTATTTTGTGGCTGCTGAATTTAAAAAAATGAAAGTCATTGTTTTAATTGGATACCTTCAATTAACAGGAATTTAGCAATAATGCATGCAAATGAGAATCTACTGAACCATTGTAGAAGATGAGTCATACAAATATTGTAGATGTTCACTCAACAAACATTCTACAATATTCCCCCTCCGTACATAAGTGATCAGCCACTGTCTATCAGCATCAGTAGATCAATTATTGTTGTACATTGTGTTAATCTTATTATCTTGCTCATCCGTGTATCTCCAAAATTAGGGTATTGGGTGGGGGGGGGGGGACTTTGAGCAGCAATCTGGAAGCCGGCACTTTTTGGCCAGTCCAGCACTTGCCAGAAGGCTCATCTGATGTAACTTCATGTGTTACCTTAGTCCCCCCTCCCCTATTTCCTACATTATACAAAGTATTTTTTGAAATGCAGTACAGCACAGATGCTGGCGAGAGCAGGCATGCCCGGGCCCTGTCCTGGGGTCCAGGATGGGGTCTAGCCTTCCATCCGCTGGACTTTTACCTACCCCCATTTAGAGTCCCCCATGAAGTTGTTACCCAAATGACTGCACCAACCACCTCCACCATCAAGGCATATGATGCCTCCACCATCAAGGTGGGACAGTCAGGACTCTGTCTGACAGAGAAGGGCCCTCTGCAGGGGTGTGGTATGGGACTCCGACAGTCGGGATCCCGACAGTCATTATCCCGACGTTGGGATCCCGACTGCCCGGAGTCAGACAGCATGGCGAGTGCAAAAAAGCCCCTTGCGGGCTCGCTGCGCTCGCCACGCTGAAGGCACGGTGGCTCGCTACGCGAGCCACCTATTCTATTCTCCCTCTATGGGGGTCGTGGACCCCCACGAGGGAAAATAGCGGGTGGCCGTTGGTCACCCGGTTGCCGGCGTTTTGACAGTCGGGATGCCGACGTCGGGTAAATGACTGTCGGGATCCCGACTGTCGGGAACCCATCCGGCACCCCTCTGCAGTAGTAAACAATCATATGTATACTTATAGGCATGTCTTCAACAAAATGAAGGAGACCAAAGAAAGAGTGATTGAGAGAGTAGATGAATGTGAGAGAGGGGAATCTTCGATGAGACTGAAAAAGTCTCATAGTACACAATACGATGTGGTCACTTACAGGTATAAGGCTCTTATTAGCACACAGCAGAATTAGGCTGACTTACGGATGTGCATGCCCTGATTGATTGACTTCTATTCCCAACTCTGTGATAAAGGATGTCACCCCCCCACACACACACACACACACACACACACAGGCAAAACTTTGACAAGTAAAAAAAAAAATTGTGTACCAATTGATGCCTGCACTAGAGCTCCGCTCTTATTATCCATGGCTCCACCCGCAGGGGGCCTTGCTTATTTTGTCAGTCCAGGCCCCACAATTTCTGATAGCAGTCCTGGCACTAACCCTGCAATATGCTTTTTTTGCTCTCTGGGGGTAAATTTACTAAGATGGGAGTTTTCAATTTGTTATATATATTATCTTCTATAAGGTCTTAAATAAATAAGTAGAATCTGATTGGTTACTATAGGCAACATCCCATCTTTAATAGCGGGATCCCGACTGCCCGGAGTCAGACAGCATGGCGAGTGCAAAAAAGCCCCTTGCGGGCTCGCTGCGCTCGCCACGCTGAAGGCACGGTGGCTCGCTACGCGAGCCACCTATTCTATTCTCCCTCTATGGGGGTCGTGGACCCCCACGAGGGAAAATAGCGGGTGGCCGTTGGTCACCCGGTTGCCGGCGTTTTGACAGTCGGGATGCCGACGTCGGGTAAATGACTGTCGGGATCCCGACTGTCGGGAACCCATCCGGCACCCCTCTGCAGTAGTAAACAATCATATGTATACTTATAGGCATGTCTTCAACAAAATGAAGGAGACCAAAGAAAGAGTGATTGAGAGAGTAGATGAATGTGAGAGAGGGGAATCTTCGATGAGACTGAAAAAGTCTCATAGTACACAATACGATGTGGTCACTTACAGGTATAAGGCTCTTATTAGCACACAGCAGAATTAGGCTGACTTACGGATGTGCATGCCCTGATTGATTGACTTCTATTCCCAACTCTGTGATAAAGGATGTCACCCCCCCACACACACACACACACACACACACACACACAGGCAAAACTTTGACAAGTAAAAAAAAAAATTGTGTACCAATTGATGCCTGCACTAGAGCTCCGCTCTTATTATCCATGGCTCCACCCGCAGGGGGCCTTGCTTATTTTGTCAGTCCAGGCCCCACAATTTCTGATAGCAGTCCTGGCACTAACCCTGCAATATGCTTTTTTTGCTCTCTGGGGGTAAATTTACTAAGATGGGAGTTTTCAATTTGTTATATATATTATCTTCTATAAGGTCTTAAATAAATAAGTAGAATCTGATTGGTTACTATAGGCAACATCCCATCTTTAATAGCACTCCCATATTATTAAGTTACCCCTAGGTTTCTGTTGCTTATCATTAATTCTGTATGATTTTCCATATTTTATAATACCAAATCCATGTTTACGATTTCTATAAAGGTATGTTGGGTTTATAGAAATCCTACAGGAGGAAAGCGCTTTATAAATACAATTATTATTATTATTATTATTATTATTATTATTTATTATTATTAGATATTAATATTATACACCCCAACTGTACCTTTTTGGCAGGTACAGTACTTTTATTTTATAGCCTGTACCTTTTTTGGGCCTCCAACTGCCCATAGTATAGGAAAGGGGATGTGGCTCTTCATGTAGGAGGGTAGCTTTCACTTTTCCTGTACAGGGAAATAAACATGAAATACGTATAATTTTCACAATACAGTTTTAACTTAAAAAAATCAAACAATTTAATATCTCACTGAACGGTTTCCAAACTTCCTACGTTACATTCATAGTTGGAACCGAAGATTTTCATGTGTGCAGACTCCTAATGAGCCCGGATTAACAGCTTCTTCCTCTTGTGTCATACTTTATTTTTTACTTGTGTGGTTAGGAAATAACGGAACTAAATGATTTCCAAGAATCTGACTTCATACAGAATAATTTGCCAAGAGAAACTTTTCCCATCAAAATGACTAGAATTTCAACATCATGCACAGTGCAGCGTTATCAGAGTTGTTCAACATGATAAGAATGTGAGCTGGGAGTTATTATATCCTCCCATTATTTAGGAGGGTGATAATCAGTGAGCTGCTGAAGTAGAACCATATTGTTCTTGAATTCCTGACTTGACATTTTTGTGTTACTCCTTTCCTGTTTCTGCATGTACAGTAGATAGCAGAGGCGACAGTTTTCATGTGCCCTACGTTTGTTCTGTATGCTGTCTTTGGGCAATACTAGTATTTATTGCCTTTTTTATAACATGATTAGTATTGAATTTTACATATGCTTTTTAACGTTTCTCAGGCTTCTAAATAGATATAGACTTTTTACAAGAACAGTAAAAATAATCAAAAGATTCATAAATATTTACAACAATGCACAAACAAATACACAGGGGTATCCAATTAGCGTTGAAAAAAATGATCAGGAGCAAAAAATAGTTTTTTGGGGCCAACTCTGATTGAATGCCTGAAAAATAAAATAAAATTTCAAGAAAACACAAATTCAATTAAATATGTGTTTTCATTGTCCCAGTGAGTTTTTCTTGCAAAAATGGGGCTGCCTTCAGGGATATTGTTTTGCCTGAGGCAGGTGGAACAAAATCCCCAAAAAGATACGTCTCACACCCGCTTTTTAGGGCTAATTGTAAAGTGATATAACTACCCACGGTAAAGCACAGTGAGTAATTGGATACCCCCCATAGTGGTAATTGTTTATGGTACAGCAGTACATATTTAACCAGTCAATCATATGACACACTAGACCCCACTACTGAGAATCAGATATAGTATCTGGGGATAGAGCTGCCACAAGTTTAGCAAATCTGAATAGCTGACACTGGGAAAACATGCAGATTGTAGGGTCAGAATTGGGTGTAATCACAGACCCTTCCTTCCTAGTCTCAATGGTTCAGACTATTGGTGAATGTACACACACATGGTAAATGTGTAATGATTTGGGGAAAGTTTTATTGGAAAACATTAAAGCCCTCATTCTGATGCGAATTCTGTCCCGCTCCAATGTTTGTGGCTCTGCGCATGGTTCGTAATGCGCATGTGCAGGCATCATTTGAGAATGGCTTCGGCCACTTGCCTAGTCGCAGAGCCATTCGCACACATCGCAGCAGTCCGGGGGCGGGTATCGGCAGGGGACGGTGTCACCCATGGGAACACCCAGTGTTTTATGGGCATCCCCATGATAACTCTGGGCATTCCCATGGCTACACGGGTGGGCTAATGCCTGCCAGAGGCGGGCGACTGACGTCAAAGGACGTCACCAGCCCACCCCTTCTTTGGAGAGGCGTTCACAAATAAAAGTCAGTTCAGATTGACTTTTATTTGTGAAGCCAAGAGAAATCATTCGATGGTTGATGACCATCGAATGATTTCTCCTGCAGTGGAGGCATATGAAGGGATGTGTCTTCGTTACACATCCCCTCGCTTGGTACCAGGGGGAAATCAGTGGCGTAACTAAGTTTTGGGGGCCCCCCGCCATTAGGGGGGCGCCCCTCCCCCCGCCGCCCCGCCAAGCACCCCCAATCCCCCGCAGCCCATGCAAACCCCCCCCCCACCCCCCAATCCCCTGCAGCCTTACCTATCGCGCTGGTCCCGGCGGCTCCGTTCTTCTTCTGCTGAGGACCACCACAAAATGGCCGCCCCCATACAGCAGACAGTTTCAGAGAACTGTGTGCTATATGGGGGCGGCCATTTTGTGGTGGTCCTCAGCAGAAGAACGGAGCCGCCGGGACCAGCGAGATAGGTAAGTCTGCGGGGGATTGGGGGGGGGGTGTAACTATAGCACCGCAGCCCCCGGCGCCCCCACATGCACAGCGCCCCCCCGCGGTGGCGGGGGCTGCGGTGCTATAGTTACGTCGCTGGGGGAAATGGTGGCGGCAGGGGGGTGGGTTTATTCTGCGGGTGAAGTCTCTGGTGCTTGGTATGTTGCGAGCTTCGAAAAAACCCTTAAGGCCCTTACTACCAACTAGACATTGTTTAAATAGCACAGCCTATTGTTACTGACTATGTGAATCCTTCTGCAGACACAGTCTACATATCTTGTAATGTCTGTCATGTAGAATTGAGTTGCCCACTAGGGAAAGCTGCTACAAATCACAAAGTCCCATAGGAGCATGATGTAATCTGTCTCTGTGGTGGTTAATGGTACTAAAGCAAAGCTTAGTTTTACTTACACTTCATAGTTTTCTGTCCAACACATACTTACCTACTTTTGAAAACTAGTTTCAGGGAGATTATAGTTGGTAGTAGAATTTTTCGCAGCGCCCCATTGAGGGGGCATGTCATGCCCCACCCAAAGGGCGTGTCTAGTTCCATATATGGAGAGATTGTGAAAAGAGATTGTCGAAGAGGCACCTAGAAGTGTGGGTGTGCACTGCTATATCTGAGCGGAATCTTTTAAAATTACTTATATCCAAATGTAGATGAGCCCCAAAGCAGTTAGTAAGAGCTACTGTACTTGGTAAAGTGCTGGGAAATGGTGCTGATGATTCAATGTAACTCTATCTATCTCTCATTCCTTTTTTCCCCAAAAATGTAAGTGTGATTTGGGTTAGGGGAAATGAGGGAGATTGCTAGACTAATGAGGGAGATTGCTTTTATTTCAGGGAGTCTCCTGCAGAATGCAGGAGGGTAGGCAACTAAACAGGTCCTGCAGAAACAGATTGTGCAAGGCTCCTCGCAGTTAGATTGATTGTAATTCAGAAACTCATACAAATTCCCTAAGGGAATTTAAGGGATTTTTTGTCAGGGGTGTTGTTTTTTGGGGGGATTATGATAATTTACTACAATATGTCATTTCAGAGGAAGAACATCTCCCCTTCTCTTCCCTACCTTTCCATTTGTGTTAATTTAGAAATAAGAAAACGTAATAACTCCTTTTCTTTGTAATTCGATATGACAATATTGTGGGATTAACTTTATGTGGAATTTACAAAAAATTTGATTGAACTATAGAAAAAAAAATAGGCTTCTCGCAGTTAACCGACAGCCCTGAGCTCCCTAGACTTGGCAGAAGGTATGTATATGAATAGTACAATGGTCAAAAGCAAAGTTGAGGTCACATGGACAGGGGCGGATCCAGAACAAAATGACAGAGGGTGGGGCACCAGGACAAGGGAAGAGAGGTAATTTGAACATATGG
This sequence comes from Crinia signifera, assembly GCF_055691185.1. Taxonomy (NCBI): domain Eukaryota; kingdom Metazoa; phylum Chordata; class Amphibia; order Anura; family Myobatrachidae; genus Crinia; species Crinia signifera. Next base: position 33,675 of record NW_028142458.1, on the reverse strand, counting down.
GTGTGGCCTAACAACAAGGGATGTGGTCTGAAAAGGAAATGCTGTATATGTATTAGGGGAAGATAGTGATTGATTGAGAGTGATGAGTCAGAGGGTACCAGGAGAGAGATGATGGCAGAATAGAGAGGATGGCAGAAGAGGGTAAAAAATAGAGTCTGTGGGTGATGGGTGACCAGGAGAGGCAAGGGGTTTTACAGGTGCTGCAGTCTCTCTAGATGGAAATTAGGGAGATGTGACTGGTGTATGAGTGGACTGGGTGGTAACAAGTGGCATCAGGTATGAAGAGCCAGGGGGTGCAAGCATAGAAGCATGATTTAAGATGAGAAATACTGATACATCAATAAAGAAAAATCTAAAATGAAGCAACTTAAAGTAAAAATGGAATGATATACCCTGCACAGTTGCGGAAAGATAAGTACTGTATAACTTTATATCTAAAGAACATGTTTTTGAATGTTTTTTGTCACATTTCGACAGCAATTTGGCTCTGCTTTAAACCTAATAAACACATTAGTGTTCTTCTAAAAACATTGGAATGCCTTAGTGTTACTGTTCCCAACTCCAGTCAAAAGCTTTAGAATTATTAATGTTATTAATAGCTGTGCCAAAGAATGCCAAGAACCAGGGCCATCTCTAGGGTGGCACGACATACAGTATGCCACCACAAAGGGCAACAAAAGGCAATAGGCGCTGTTCTGCAGTCCTTGTAATTTTCTGTTGTACTCAATCTCACTTACAATATTCTCCTCGTTAATATCCGGCATCACCTGGCTGCCCCATCTCCCTCTCAAGTCCCCAAAAACTTTCAGTTACACACATTTCCAAATACTTTCATACTGTACATCCCATACTGGAGCATATAGCTCCATGAGAAGTGTCTGACTGTAATATGGAAGGTAATGGGTTAGAATCCTGTGATTGACAGTATTCTGAAATGTGTACTTCAAATAATGCAGGAAGGGAGGAAATGTATGATTTTGGGCACCAGTGCTTTTTCTGGCCCAGGGCACCAAACTGTCTAGGCTCTGCCAAGAGCAAATACTATACAGCAGTCTTTCTGGGGCTGAGGTTAGGATTGACATGCATGTTTTCACACTGTGCATGCCCCATTACTGTGTGATCAGAGAGGTGTAGCTAGCTGTAAAAGGGCTGTTCTAAGGGCACGGTGACAGCTTGCTAGGCAGAGTTGAGCAGACAGTAAAGGCCCATACTGTCACTGGGTGACTTTGAGCTGAAAGCATGTTGTAGCGGCTTTCAGCTCAAAGCCGCCCAGTGTGTATCCCCCGGCTGCGCACTCCTGCATCATCGCCGGGAAAGCTGTTCATCTGCTGGTTATACCAGCAGATGAGTGGCTTTGAGGACAGCCTTGCATAGCGCTGCACTATGCAAAGCCGTCCTCCCCCAAACAATTGATCAGGCTTCTGTATAGGCTCTAAATTGGGGCCAATCAAATGGTGGGGCTCAACGCGTTTCGACGTGCTAACACGTCTTCATCAGGAGCACTACTGCTCCTGATGAAGACGTGTTAGCACGTCGAAATGCGTTGAGCCCCACCATTTGATTGGCCCCAATTTAGAGCCTATTCAGAAGCCTGATCAATTGTTTGGCACCAACCTGAAGCCTATACGAACACCTTGCTCCAGTCTCCATGTGGTGAACTCTATTCCGGACCAGCCTCCATCCCCCTGGGCTCTACAGGTCCATACCTCCGTTGCAGTGACTCTCGGCGGTGGCATTTACATCACTCCACCAACCATTCCTGCTCCAATTCCATCTGAGGCTACCTGGACCCACATGCTGGGAAATAGACCGGAATTATCCTTTAGTCATTGAGACCCTGAAGTTTGATCACCACTGGCGGTAATTATACTCAACCATTTGGGCCCAAAGAACTGCCTTCTATTCTCTTTTGGAGCTATGTGCATGCATTGACTGTTTTTACCACCCCCCCCCCCCTTTTTTTAATTCATTGCGCAATTTTTTTCAATTTTTCATACACAGAGAATTCTCTTTAAATTGTGTTATATAATAAATGTATTTCTACTTTTTCAACCTATTTGTGTTTGACCATCATTCAGAATAACCCAAGCGCTGTATACCCTTTTCCTCTTGTCTATTTAAATAACTGGGAGCTTTACACACTCCCATATACAGCAGCTATAACTGACTCCGTGGTTCATATCCTTTTCTTCCTTTATGCTGGGCATAGTCGCCCAGTGTGTATGGACCTAAAGTATATATATGGCTGTGTCTTGGTGTATTTGCATCTAGTATAGGGCCCTGTGTCCTGTATGTTCTAATTAATCATAAACTAAAGAGAGATTTATCAAAGCTTGTAGATAAAGTGGAGAAAGGTAAAGTACTAATCACTCATCTTCTAACTATCATTTTACAGGCTGATTTTAAAAAATGACAGGAACAGATTGCTTGGCACTTTGGGGGAGATTTATCAAAGTGTCGCGAGAAATAAAGTTCCAGCCAATCCTGTAATTTTGCTATCACAGCCTGTAAAATAGCAATTAGAAGCCAATCAGCTTGTACTTTATCTCTCTCTACACTTTGATAACTTTTCCTCTTAAGCGCTCTACACGTTATCTGTCTCCAAGCATTGATATATCTCACCCCTTTTGATTGGTTTCTTGGACTGATCATTTGCATTTTGTGAAAAATGATTTGCTACCGTACTGCAAACAAAACCATTATGAAGAAAGCTTTTAAATGTAATAGACAAAATTACAGTGATGTTGGACACAAACTAGTGATGTATGCCACAGTTGTACAATTGGCAAAAATATTTTTTCTCTGGTTCAACGTAAACTTGTGATACAATTTAGTTATATGCACAACAGATTGACAAAGATTTATCATTTTTGTAGTATTAGATTGATTTTTTATAATTTGTGTTACAGACTCACACTATGGGGGGTATTCATTTTCTGTCGTGCTCCCGCAGCCATCTCCCGATGGGGGCCCTATTCAATGCTGTCTTCCCTGAAAGCATTGAACAGGGGTTCTTGGCAGAACGAGCCCGACTTCAGAAGCTGCCGGGGCTCATTCTGCTGAGAAAAGCTGGGTCGGGAGCTCGACTATTTCCGGCCTCAGCTCGCGGCCACGCCCCCTTCTCGCCGATTGGTGGCCGGGAGATTGAATCCCGAATGCCCCGAGCTCCAGTCGAGCAAAGTGAGAACGGGACAGGGGCACGGCTGTCGAGCTAGCTCGGCAGCCGTGCCCCTGACATTGAATACCCCCCTATGGGTGAAATTTAATAGGATGAGAGATCTGGTAAGAAATCTCCAGGTTTTTTTAAAGCGGCAATCATTTACACTGCAAAACCGGTCTGATTTTGAAGTGTAAATGACTGCTGCTGATTTCTTACCAAATCTCTCATCTCTCATCCTATTAAATTGCACCCATTATGTTTTTGTCATCCATATGCATTTTTTGTTGGTTATTCCCCTTACGCATGTGTGATGTAAGTGGTACACGTGCAGTCGTTAATAATCACTCGATTTGCAAACTCTCTATTTAGCATTCTAAATTATGCCCACAATTAGTTTTTTCACTAAATCATATTTTTCTCCTTAAGGGCCAGATTTATCGAGCTTTAAAAAGTGATAGAGTGGAGAGTCAGCCAATCAGCTCCTACCTGTCATTTTTGAAACACAGTCTGTAACATGGCAGGTAGGAGCTGATTGGCTCCATTTTATTACTTTTTGAAGCTTGATACATCTGGCCTTTAGGGGATTATTCTGATTCACTCAGAAAGGCACAATCACTCTCTAATGGACAAAACCATGTGCACTGCAGGTGGGGCTGATGTAAAATGTGCAGCTAGAGTTAGATTTGGGTGTTTTATTGTTTCTATGCAGGGTAAATACTGGTTGCTTTATTTTTACACTGCAATATAGATATCAGTGTGAAGAACACCCCCATACAAATCTAACTCTCTCTGCACATGTTACTGTACATCAGCCTCACCTGCAGTTCATATGGTTTTGTCCATTAGAGAGTGATTGTGGGCCAGATTCTCTAAGCTTCAAAAGTGATAAAATGGAGAGTAATAAACAGCCAGGCTTTTTATCACTCTACATTTTATCACTTTTGAAGCTTAGAGAATCTGACCCTGTGCCTTTCAGAGTAAATCAGAATAACTCCCTAATCTCTCAATTTATTGAGGAAACTGAAAGGGATTATATTGTACAAAGTTAAAATGACAAAATACGCCTTTTCATTAATTTCACAACAGCCAGCTACCAAAAGTGTGAGCTGACAAATAGTGTGTGTGTTACATGACAGATTGGTTTTTGTTTCATATATTTTTGTGGACAAATGAAATATCTATTCACAGAGCACAAAGCTGGTGGGGGAGGGAACTTAATATAATTCCATGCAAATAGTGTTTCCTAGGAGAAATGTTTTGTAGACAATTTTGTCTTTGTAATTCTTTATATAAGTGCCTGAGAACAGATACATTTGATTTCAGAGGGTAGTAACATAGTATTCTCCTTAAAGAATACACATCCTTGCTTGATACCGGTTCTATAACAGTCAGCAATGTCGGAATGCTTAATGAAAAACACAAAGTATTAAAAGGTGGATTGGGGGTATTCAACTAGATTCAACTAGACTTAATATATTTTCAGCCAAATACAACCCGACTTTTATTGTGATTTTAGCACGATGGTCATTATCCAATTATAGAATTTTGTTAACCAGTTTTATAACTGAAACAGGATACAAATAGGACAGGCAGACACGAATGCTGGCCACACATCAGACCAACTTTCCTCCAACCATCCAACGAGTTGCTTGGATGGAATATAAATATGGTACAGGATGGGAGAAATTTGCTCCCTAATTCTGGAAAAGGACAAAAACTGTCGCTCAGAAACAAGAACTGTAGTTGAACCTGTTTGAGTTAAACCAGTGGTTCCCAACCCTGGTCCTCAAGGTCCCCCAACATTGCACGTTTTCCAGGACTCCACACAGAATCACAGGTGACATAATTAGCTCCACCTGTGGATCTTTTAAAATGTGTCTGAATAATGAGTGCACCTGTGCACCGGCTGGGTGACCTGGAAAATGCGCACTGTTGGAGTACTTGAGGACCAGGGCTCCTGGGTTTGTGAGCACATTTCTGATTGTCCTCCAGTACCAGTCCTCCAGTACCAGATTTTTATTCCATCCAAGCAACTAGTTGGATGGTTGGAGGAAAGTTGGTCTGATGTGTGGCCAGCATTAGGATATGGGACAGACAGGAATGGCAGACATAGGCTGGGGAACACAGAGATGGTACTTAGGATATGGGACACAGACAGGACAGGCAGACACAATATACGTAACACAGACAGTACAGGTAGACACAAGGATATAGGACACAGACAGGACATGCAGACACAATGGGCGGAATTTAATGCCACCGGTGAGGGGGATTGTGCAGTAAAGAAGCCATCCCCACTGTCAAACCCCCTAGCCGGCCGTTGCATTTAACCCCTTACTGCCGCAGCCTGTTTTTGCCTTCCTGACAGAGCCCTTTTTTTCAAACCTGACATGTATCACTTTATGTGGGGATAACTTTTTTTTGCTTTTACTTATCCCAGTGATTTTGAGATTGTTTTCTCGTGACACATTGTACTTCAAGTTAGTGGTAAATTTTGGTCGATACAGTCTGTGTTTTTTGTGACAAATACCAAAAATGTCGTAAAAAAAATGAAAATTTAGCAATTTGCAAAATGTTAAATTTTCTGCTTGTGAGACAAATAATCATACCACTCAAAATAGTTAATAACTAACAAAGACCATATGTCTACTTTATGTTGCCATCATTATTTCAACCTCCTTTTATTTTTTTTGGACACTAGGAGGCTTAAAATATGAATAGCAAATTCTCAAATTTTCGAGAAAATTTCAAACACTGATTTTTTTAGGGACCAGTTCAGTTCTGATGTGACTTTGAGGGACTTGTATGTGAGACACCCCCATAAATGATGCCATTTCAAAAACTGCACCCCTCACAGTATTCAAAACAGCATTTTGGAAGTTTGTTAACCCTTTAGGTGTTTCACAGGAATTAAAACAAAGTGTAGGTGAAATTTCAAAATTTCATTTTTTTTGCAGATTTTCAATTTTAATACATTTTTCTAAGGAACACAGTAGATTTTACTAGAGAAATGTGACTAAAAATTGATTCCCCCAATTCTTTTGTTTTCATAAATATCCTATATGTGGCCCTAGTGTGCACGTTGACCAAACCACAGGCTTCATAATAGAAGGAGCACCTACTTGATTTTGGAGCCTCCTTTTTATGAGATTATTTTTTAGGCACCATGTAGGTTTCTAGGCACCATAAGATGCTAAAAGTTAGGAACCTCCCCACAAGTGACCCCATTTTGCAAACTACACCCCTCAGGGAATTCATCTAGGGGTATAGTGTACATTTCAAACCCCCAGGGGTTTCACCAATTTTGATACAACTGGGCTGTGAAAATGAAAAATTACATTTTTTTACACAAAAATGCAGTTCTGGCTCAAAATTTTTCATTTTCACAAGGAATGAAGGAGACAAAGCACCCCAAAATCTGTGCCCCAATTTCTCCCGAGTACGGCAATGCCTCATATGTGACCAAAAAATACCATTTGGGTGCATGGCAGGACTCAGAAGGGAAGGAGTGATTTTTGGATTTTGCAGCACAGATTCTGGTGGAATGAATGGTGGGTGCTATGTTGCATTAGCAAGACCCCCGAAGCACCAATACAGTGGAACCCCCCCACAAGTGACCCAATTTTGCAAACTACTCCCCTCAGGGAATTCATCTAAGGGTATAGTGTACATTTCAAACCCCCAGGGGTTTCACCAATTGTGGTACAACTGGGCTGTGAAAATGAAAAATTACATTTTTTACACAAAAATGCAGTTCTGGCTCAAAATTTTTCATTTTCACAAGGAATGAAGGAGACAAAGCACCCCAAAATCTGTGCCCCAATTTCTCCCGAGTACGGCAATGCCTCATATGTGACCAAAAAATACCATTTGGGTGCATGGCAGGACTCAGAAGGGAAGGAGTGATTTTTGGATTTTGCAGCACAGATTCTGGTGGAATGAATGGTGGGTGCTATGTCGCATTAGCAAGACCCCCGAAGCACCAATACAGTGGAACTCCCCCACAAGTGACCCCATTTTGCAAACTACACCCCTCAGGGAATTCATTTAGGGGTATAGTGTACATTTCTAACCCCCAGAGGTTTCACCAATTGTGGTACAACTGGGCTGTGAAAATGAAAAATTACATTTTTTTACACAAAAATGCAGTTCTGGCTCAAAATTTTTCATTTTCACAAGGAATGAAGGAGACAAAGCACCCCAAAATCTGTGCCCCAATTTCTCCCGAGTACGGCAATGCCTCATATGTGACCAAAAAATACCATTTGGGTGCATGGCAGGACTCAGAAGGGAAGGAGTGATATTTGGATTTTGCAGCACACATTCTGGTGGAATGAATGGTGGGTGCTATGTTGCATTAGCAAGACCCCCGAAGCACCAATATAGTGGAACCCCCCCACAAGTGACCCCATTTTGCAAACTACACCCCTCAGGGAATTCATCTAGGGGTATAGTGTACATTTCAAACCCCCAGGGGTTTCACCAATTGTGGTACAACTGGGCTGTGAAAATGAAAAATTACATTTTTTACACAAAAATGCAGTTCTGGCTCAAAATTTTTCATTTTCACAAGGAATGAAGGAGACAAAGCACCCCAAAATCTGTGCCCCAATTTCTCCCGAGTACGGCAATGCCTCATATGTGACCAAAAAATACCATTTGGGTGCATGGCAGGACTCAGAAGGGAAGGAGTGATTTTTGGATTTTGCAGCACAGATTCTGGTGGAATGAATGGTGGGTGCTATGTTGCATTAGCAAGACCCCCGAAGCACCAATACAGTGGAACCCCCCCACAAGTGACCCCATTTAGCAAACTACACCCCTCAGGGAATTCATCTAGGGGTATAGTGTACATTTCAAACCCCCAGGGGTTTCACCAATTGTGGTACAACTGGGCTGTGAAAATGAAAAATTACATTTTTTTTACACAAAAATGCAGTTCGGGCTCAAAATTTTTCATTTTCACAAGGAATGAAGGAGACAAAGCACCCCAAAATCTGTGCCCCAATTTCTCCCGAGTACGGCAATGCCTCATATGTGACCAAAAATGGCAGAACTCAGAAGGGAAGGAGTGATATTTGGATTTTGCAGCACACATTCTGGTGGAATGAATGGTGGGTGCTATGTCGCATTAGCAAGACCCCCGAAGCACCAATACAGTGGAACCCCCCCACAAGTGACCCCATTTTGCAAACTACACCCCTCAGGGAATTCATCTAGGGGTATAGTGTACATTTCAAACCCCCAGGGGTTTTCACCAATTGTGGTACAACTGGGCTGTGAAAATGAAAAATTACATTTTTTTTTACACAAAAATGCAGTTCGGGCTCAACATTTTTCATTTTCACAAGGAATGAAGGAGACAAAGCACCCCAAAATCTGTGCCCCAATTTCTCCCGAGTACGGCAATGCCTCATATGTGACCAAAAATGGCAGGACTCAGAAGGGAAGGAGTGATTTTTGGATTTTGCAGCTCAGATTCTGGTGGAATGAATGGTGGGTGCTATGTGGCATTAGCAAGACCCCCGAAGCACGGTGAAATGATGAACCTAATAATCCATAGATGTGTGGTATATTTTAAAACACTCCTTTATACATAGGCCGGGTTTGTCGGGGCAAGTTTCACAGTGGAAAATAGTATCCTTTCTTATTCCCTTTTTATAGCAAACTTTGCACCTTTTTTGTGTCCTGCCCTTTTTTGCAGTGGAGGGGATTTCGTTAGGAAAATGTTGCCCTGGTACAATACGGGGGCCAGTACTAGAAGTACTGGGGCCCTCTGCCTGCTGGTTCCCAAATATTAGGCCCTTTATGACTTCCTCTTGAAAGTGCATAAATGTCCCCCTCTGGCTGGTAGAACGGAATAGCACGTAAGCGTTATACAGTGCCATCTGGATGATATACACGGCCAGCTTCTTGTACCAGATTTTTGTTTTCCGCAGGGCACTGTACGGCTTCAGTACCTGATCTGAAAGATCCACTCCGCCCATGTACTTATTGTAATCTAGGATACAATTAGGTTTTGAGGTGTGGGTACTGGTACCTCGTACAGGGACGGAGGTGGTACTGTCTCCATGAATTGTTGTCAGTATAAGGACATCCCTCTTGTCCTTATATTTGACCAACAACATATTTTCGGTGGATTGTGCCCTGCTTTCACCCCTTCTCAGTACTTGGGCAATGTGCGTTTTTGGGAGGCCTCTTTGGTTCTTGCGCACAGTACCGCAAGCTGCTGTACCTCTTGAACCAAGGGCCTTAAACAGGGGGATGCTAGTGTAAAAGTTATCCACATAGAGGTGATAACCTTTATCCAGGAAGGGGTGCACTAAATCCCAGACAATTTTTCCACTAACACCTACAAGGGAGGGGGGGCATTCTGGCGGTTCAATTCTTGAATCCTTCCCTTCATATACCTTAAACCTGTGGGTGTACCCTGAGGTGCTTTCACACAGTTTATACATTGTTATGCCATACCTTGCCCTCTTACTGGGAAGGTACTGGCGGAATTTAACCCTTCCTTTAAAATGTATAAGGGACTCGTCGATACAAATACATTTTTCAGGGATGTACATCTCTGCAAATTTGGCACTGAAATGATCAATGACCGGCCTGACTTTGAATAGCCGGTCAAAGGTGGGATCATCTCTGGGTGGGCACTGTGCATTATCGGTGTAATGTAAAAATTTAAGGATTGTCTCAAAACGAGTCCGAGTCATGACCATACGGTAAAGTGGGGTGCTGTACAGAACATCTGTACTCCAATATTGCCTAATTTCTGGCTTTTTTACTATGCCCATATGTAACACCAGACCCCAAAACGTCATCATCTCTACTGCATCTACAGGGGTCCACCTAGCAAATGATGACGTGGGGTTTTGAGCAATAAACTGCTGGGCATATAAATTACTTTGGTCCACCATTAAATTTATAAAATCATCAGAGAAAAATAATTTGAAAAAGTCAATTTCTCTGAGACCTGTTGAATCAAATTGGATTCCTGGGATGGCCAAAAACTCAGGAACCTGGGGCTCAAAATTGTCTGGTGGTGGGGTCCATACGGGATCAATCATTTGGGGGGGGTCTCAGCTGCTCTACGGGGGCGTCTTTGAGGGGGTCCCTCATCACTAGAGGAGGAAGATGAGGTTAAGACGAATCCTTCAAATTCCCCGCTTGCATCACTGGCTGTGTCAGAGTCAGAGGCAAGCATGGCATATGCCTCCTCCGCTGAATACATTCTTTTGGATGACTGGGATGACATTTGGGATGACATTTGGGATGCCATTTTTATTTTTGTGTTTCTGTAAGTGTAATGTTTCAACACGTGTATAGTGTAGGGGGGTACAAACTTTATTTCAACACGGGGGGTATGTAGTGTGTAGTGTGTATGTAGTGCAGAAAAAAAAATACTTTATACAGGAATTTGATCCCAATAAAAAAAAAAAAAATTAGATCAACCCTGTGGCAAAAATGCTGATCTGTGATGTACGTCACTCAGCAACTTCAAGGCAGCTTTTGGTACAACCTTGAAGGGGTTAAAAAAAAAAAAAAAGGTCCTGCGCCAAAAATTGAGCACAGATGTTGGTCAGTAACGTCCGTCACTGAATAGCGCTCAAAGGCAACAGGAATTTGATCCAAAAAAAAAAAAAAAATAGATCAACCCTGTGCCGAAAATGCTGATCAGTGATGTACGTCACTGATCAGCGCTCAGCGGCCACAGGACACCCACAAAAGCAACGTGGGTGTAAAAACAAAACCCCACTGCACTCTCCAAAAAAACAACTGCAGATCAGTGATGCAGTGATGCAACACTGATTAGCAGTGAGGGGCAGCAGGCACACAACTGTGGGTGCAACCTGACAGGGTATATATAAAAAAAAAAACCTGCACCCCCAAAAAGTTGCTGATCAGTTAATTTATACTTATCAGCACAAAAGGGGGGGCAGCAGGGGGGGCAGCAGTCAGTTGCACAGGCAGCACAACCTTTGGTGCAACTGACAGGTATATATATTAAAAAAAAAAAACCTGCACCCCCAAAAAGTTGCTGATCAGCACAGATATACTGATCAGCAGAAAAGGGGGGGCAGCAGACACAAAATATAGCACTCTCTGTCACTCTCTGTCACTATCTCTCACTATCTCTCACTATCTCTCACTAACTATCTCTCACTATCTCTCACTCTATGACACTGCAGCAGCAGCACACAGGAAGTCACAAGATCCAGGAAGCATCCAGCTGCTGGCAGCACCCTACCAGCGGTGATCAGGTAAGTATCAGGCAAGGATCAGGTCAGTATATCACGACAGATTGGCACGGTGACCGCTCTGCACGCAATTCCAGACCGGAATGGCGTCGGGAAGGGGTTAATGTTCTGAGGAAATCCTCTCCCTCAGAGAACAGAGGGCACGCTGCATTTTGTGGCGAGCCTCGTGGTTTTGATGTCCGCACTCACCGTTTCCACCTCGCTGAAAAGAACCAGCGAGGTGGAAACGGTGAGTGAACAGGCTGGCAGTTAAATACTGGCGGCGAGCTATGACAGTGAGCTATCGGTACTGCTCTCTGTCATAGCTTGCTTAAGGGCTTTGAATATACCCGAATATATGGAACACAGACAGTACACACAAGGTAGACACAAGGATATAGGACACAGACAGGACAGGCAGACAACTAGGATATGGGATACAAACAGGACAGGCAGACATAGGATATAGAACACAGACAGGACAGGTAGACACAAGGATATAGGACACAGACAGGACAGGCAGACAACTAGAATATGGGATACAAACAGGACAGGCAGACATAGGATATAGAACACAGACAGGAAAGGCAAGTACTTAGGATATGAGACACAGACGGGACGGGCAGACACAAAATCATCAGCACTTCCCACCCGGCAAATAGTGCTACTACAAGCTCTGAGTCGCTGCTGCCTGGACGCAGCTGCCCGGATCCCCTACTCCCACCACCGCTGCTCACCGAGGCAGCGCCGTCTTCCCCATTGGGGTGGGCCCCTAGAATCCTTGGGCCCCTAGGTAACTGCCCATTAAGCCTAATGGGAAAGACGGCACTGGAATGATTACGTTCTGATCACCTTGTTGGAAAAAAGCAAATAAGTTACTATGTTAATTATGTTTTACAGCCATGTTATACAGTCTCTTCTATATAATTATAATTATTATTTTTATCCCTTAATTATATTTGTTCCACAACGCTTAACAAAGTACATAAACAAATCTATATGGAAAAGATTAAGATTATGAAATGTCTTGAATAAGGGCGCTGATTAAAAATGTATAAAAACAGTCTTTCCATTGTTCCATTGTATATGTATTTGCTAGCAAATACCAGGATTGGTGTGTGTGCATACATACATACATACATACATACATATATATACATACACACACACACACACACACACACAGAAAAACCATAATGATACAGCACTAATTGGTGATACTTAAACTAAATGCATGCCTGACAATAGCATAATGGGATTCAAGAGGATAGTTTAATGGCCCATGTTTAACAGATCACGCAGTGCGCATATAGAATAGATATTCATCATTAAATGTATCTTTCAATGGAGATGTTTGACCTTGGGGCCATTAATGTCTTTAAAAGTATCTGTAGCAAGATAGTGATTCATTGTTATTGTCACAGTAATTCCATTAGGCCAACAACAACCATTACACTCTTTTTCCCTGTAAGAATAAGAACTCTTCTACAGCCAGCATGCAATAATTAATGTTCTGTGCTTTACGAATGCTATTATATGTACAGAGGCAAGCGATTTTCTATTATATGATAGATTATGCTATTATTTAGCATGGAGAAATTTATGCAGTTACAGCTGATTAGAGGAAAAACAGCAGTTTGTTATCTTTCCAGGCAAATGCACTTTACATGTTATTTTTAAGATATTGTATACTGTATAATCTTTTAAAAAGGGGGGTACTGGATTTTTGCTAACATTTAAGGCCCCATACATTAGGCCGACTTGTCCTTAGGACAAGTCGGACCCAATTCTCCTGCGAGCCGCCCGGCAGCTCCCCGGGAGGCTCACATACAATTTGGCACTTGATGAGCTAATTTTTACATGTGATAAATCGCTTGCGATTTATCACATGTAAAACAAATGGGGAGCTGCAGGGCGGTGAGGAGCAGTGGGGCGGGCAGCGACGATGCCAATAAGGAGCAAAGCAGCGGCAGGAGTGGGGCAGGCGGCGACTCTCAAATGAGTTCCCGGCGAGTGCTGCTGACCTGGCAGGGCATGTGATCACAAATAGCAGCAGCGGGGACGGGCAGTGCAGTGGCGGCTATTAGATTTTCAAAATACCTGTCAAATGACCGGACATTCTCTAATTGGCTGAGAGAGCTCTCAGCCAATCAGAGAACGGCCTGTCATTTGACAGGTATTTTAAAAATCTAATAGCCGCCACTGCACTGCCTGTCCCACAGCGCTGCTATTTGTGATCACATGCCCGGCCAGGTCAGTGTGTGTTAGTGCTCAGGGACCCGCTGCCCGCCATGCTGCTCCCGGTCAGTCTGCATGCATATGCCTGTCAGGTGGACAGGCATATGCATAGCATACAGGGAGGTCGGACGTGATCTTATGTGCTGACCGTCCGACCTCCCTGATCCGGTCCGATGCGCACGGGACCGCGCATCGGATCAGATGTCACACAACTGCGATTTTGGGCCGATTTCACCCGGTTATCGGCCCAAAGTGCCGAAATCGGATGAAATCGTCCCAAAATCGCATAGTGTATGGGGCCTTAAGGGCATGATTCAGAGATGGACGCCAACGCTGTACGCAGTGGAGTGATTCAATACTACTGTGGATGCATTGCAAGTGCTGCGTTGGTCTTGCAGCAGTGGTCACAATGAGGATTATGGACAGTCAGGATGCATTTGAGGGCAACAATGGGGGAGTGACAACTCACTCGCAGGTGTGTTGCCACCATATTTGGTGCATATCACAGTTTGTGGGCCAGATTCTCTAAGCTACAAAAGTGATCAAATGGAGAGTGATAAACAGCCAGCCAATCAGCTCCTACTTGCCATGTCACAGACTGTGTTTGAAAAATGACAGGTAGGAGCTGATTGGCTGGCTGTTTATCACTCTCTATTTTATCACTTTTGAAGCTTTTGAAGCTTAGAGAATCTGGCCCTGTGACTGCAATCCCACAGACAGTGCTCTGGCATCTTATTTCCAAAGGACATGAATCATACACACAGCATCTATTGATGCCCCCACAGCAACGAAAATGGGGCATGGCCTTGCGGGAGCATCATGAGTACAGTCCACGCCGCCTTCCCGCTAGGCCACGCACCCAAAATTTTCAGGCACGCTTTTGCCGCTTTACAGGGTCCCTCCCCATACCTCTTCAATGTGGGGAGGTATGGGTCAGTGATGATTTGATGTGAGTCCGCTGATTTGTATACAAGTGGTAGATCTAGGACTTCTGCAACATTAGCATATTTTCAATTTCATACTTAAAGCAGGTTCATCAAACACTTGAGATTAATAATAATGGATCATTCCTTCATTCTCTAGTAAGTGAATGATCCTGAATCCACTGTTTATAAATGTATTATTGAATAATTAGTTAGCCTGCTCAAACCAAATGCTTTCAAAGCTAGTCTGCTACCTTGTGATTGCCTCCGTGTTTGTGCATATGTTAGAGAGAAAGAGATGTAGTTTCACTCGCTGCCAAAGTGTTTTGGAGACACTAGACATACTAAATATATATATTTAGATGACAATTCTTGAAGTACATATTGTCCAATAGAAACATAGAATTTGATAGCAGATAAGAACTATTTGGCCCATCTAGTCTGACCTTTTTTAATAGGGGCAGACTAGATAGAATAAAATGTGGTGCAGAATCATCGTATAGCTATTTCCATATTTCTTTCTGCATGGATCCATTCATGGTCGTTCACCCCAAACCATCCATGTCTATCCAACTTAATATGAAAGGGGTGTACACA
Organism: Crinia signifera; assembly: GCF_055691185.1. Taxonomy (NCBI): domain Eukaryota; kingdom Metazoa; phylum Chordata; class Amphibia; order Anura; family Myobatrachidae; genus Crinia; species Crinia signifera. The sequence continues at coordinate 18,520 of NW_028142458.1, read as the reverse complement.
CGGAGCGATTTTTGCTAGTGAGCGACTTTAACTAAGCGATTTTAACTAAGCGATTTTATTTATTTATTTATTGGCAGTTTCTTATATAGCGCACACAGATTCCGCAGCGCTTTACAGAGAGTATTTGACCATTCACATCAGTCCCTGCCCCATGGAGCTTACCACATGTACATGCACACACAGACATTCTAGGGTTAATTTTTTGGGAGCCAATTAACCTACCAGTATATTTTGGATTGTGGGAGGAAACCCGGAGGAAACCCACGCAAGTACGGGGAGAATATACAAACTCCGCACAGTTAGGGCCATGGTGGGTATTGAACCCATGACCTCAGTGCTGCGAGGCAGTAATGCTAACCATTACACCATCCGTACTGCCAAGCGATTTGAATAAATGCACCAGCGATTTTGACTAAGCGATTTTGGAAATGGGTGATTTTGACTATACTGGAATTAACATATTTGCTTGGTATTCATTGCAGATTGCCTAGTGAATATTTTTTTTACCATGTACATAACAATTTGGTGACTTGGGGGTGTTTTCAATCTCTTTCCTGACAGCATTGAACAGGGATCTCGGCAGAACGGACCCAACTTTAGAAGCAGTAGGGCCCGTTCTGCCAAGAACGGCCATGGATTGTCAAGTTCCCGGCCGCAGCTTGACAATCCACGGCTGTATCTCATGGCCACGCCCCTTTTCTGTGTTCGGCAGGCGGGACATTGAATCCCGCCTTCCGATTACCAGTCGAGCTGGCCATGAACAGGGCAGGCTAACGGCTGTTGTGCCAGTGCGACAGTCGTGACCAGGGATTAAATATCCCTCTAGAATACAAGTGCAAGTTGGTGTGTTGCGCTGAATCGTAACACAGCTGCCCTCTTTCTACTGTTCAGAGCTGCATGTTGTAGCATTGGGGTATAGGGAGTGCCCAATTTACTTGCCAATTGTATAATCAAGGCTGGTCTACTCTATTCTATTATAGTAGTAGTAGTAGTAGTAGTACGTTTATTTATAAGGCGCCGCAAAGTGTCCGCAGCGCCGTACATAGCAAACAAAAAAAAAAAAAATTACAAGGTAACGTACAGGGTGTGTTGAAAGATACAGTATAAATAGGGGTATAGCTGGTAGAACTAAAATCAGCATCAGTTCAGAAGTAGGTGTCAAAATTGTCAAGGAGACTGAAGATGAAGTAGAGGAAGGGAAGAACAGGACAGGAGCACAGGTGAGGTAATGAGGTATTATACTCTGTTTCCCGCAGAGCTCCCTGAAATTCTGGCATCTTCTGGACTTTTGGTAGGCGTATTCGTAGACCCGAAAATACGGCTGGAAAATATTCCTAATTTTTCAGCTGTATTTGGCAGAAGTCTGCACAGATCACTCAGATTTGTGCAGGCTTCTAAGTGTAAAAATAGAAAAAATAAATAATTAGCCTGAGTGGCAAGTACCAGCCTCGGGCTGAAAGAGCCTGGTCCTGGTTTTACAAAATTCAGAGTCCAAACAACATAGTTTCCCTGGAAAAATGTGGAGAATGTATTGTTATTTGTTCACATTCTCTGCTCCTCCCCCGAACCACGGGATTGGCCAGCCCTCAGCCAATCAGGAGCCGAGTTTTGTTCCAATGTGGTTGTGTATCAAAAAGGTGCTATAGCACTTTTTTGATATACAACTTTGACAGATTGGAACAGGAGTACCTCCCGGAGAATCTCATGAACACTGTAAGGGACGTACTGTATTTATATCAATTTATTTATTTATTGTTTACAGCGCCACTGGATTATATGAAGACTCTCTCCTTTTTTGCATAGTATTGTTTTGGATGTGGTGACATCTTTTAGGGACACACCTGTGTTTTTTCTGATACTCCAAGAAAACGGCAGATTAACACCCCCAAGAGCCAGATTCCGATCAGTCAAATTGTTGATTTTTGTTGCAGTTTGGCCACATGCATGCACACTATGAGCTGTACCCATGAGCATTCATTCGATTATTGATCAGCTTGCAAATTTTTGGAGTATATATCCAATCAGATCTGTTTCCTCATGCTCTAACCAATCAGTGCAATTGTGTTTTATTAGTGTTAATTATTGATATTTATTTGTTTATGATTGGTATGTTAATGACTCTGTTTTTAGTATTGTGCAAATCAACACTGTCCTAAAAATGTAGAAGGGGCTTTAACCTTCTGGAGTTTGAAAGTTATTGTCACAAACTTACAGATGGATAATGAATGCTAACATGTATTTTTGGATTGGCAGAGACTCTGAGCACAGGCGTGGAGGCTAACACGCCGGCGGTGTTCAACTCGGACGCCACTAGGCCATTTGGTTTCACTGCAACTCAACATGTAGGTTGCAGCTGGAATGCATTGGAGCAGATACTGGTAAAATGCAGGAATCAGGAACATAATGTCACACCTGAGGGCTGGTTTTGGCTTGGGCAGTTGAATGGTATTGAAGCAGGAGCAGAAGGTGCTTGGATAAAGCTGGGCGGTCTGATCCTAGTCTTGCTCATGAAGCGCAGGGTGGCAGAGGATACTGCAAACGTAGTATTTGGTGTGAGCAGTAGTTGGCCTGAAGGCATGTATTGGAAAGCAAAAGATTACTTTATTTAACAGGAACAAAATGTGCAATTGTCTCTGGACTGGTCCACCGGAACCAGCCGGAAGAAAGATTTAACTGGACTCTTATGGAATAAAAATGTAGCAAGATCTGGAATATTACTGGAACCAGACTGAACCTGAAATACAACTGTATTCGGAATGTGCTTGGAATATAACTGGTACTGGACTGGACCCAGAATACTACTGGAAATATACTGCATCTGGAATACAACTGGCACCAGAATACAACAGGAACTGAACTGGACCTGGAATACAACTGGAACTGGTGTAGATCCTAATTACCAGAGTGGATCTGGAAGCTGGAGTAAATGGGAAATGCTATCAGACAGATGATGGCAGTAATTAATGCTGGTATGATTTGAGTGGAGCCAAAGAGATATCCAGCATCTGGGATCGCTGTACTAGGTAATAACTTCAACAGAAGTCCTCTTCATAGCATGAAGTGGAAGCTGTGGCCAGCTGGTCTTGAAAAAGCACCCAGATTGGCTGACTACATCCAAGATGTCAGTACCCATACTCGTATTTTGAATGGAACCTTCAAAGTTCGAGTTGATAGCCAAACATAGGGTAGTATTCAATGTCGCTCGCTGCAGCCGGCGAGGAGGTTAAACAGCGAGGATCACAGAAAACCAGCGATCCTCGCTGTTTTACCCCCTCGTCGGCCGCTCGCCCTATTCAACGTTCCGAGGGAATCCTCGCCGTCACAGGACAGTGAGGATTCCCCCAAACAGCGAGACTCGCTGCTAATGCAGCGAACCCGCTGTATTTTGCCGTGAGTCTCGCTGCTTCTGCAGCCGCATACACCGATTCCCCCTCGCTCAAAAAAACAGAGTGAGAGGGAATTGGCGCATGAGGGGGGTGAGTTGAATACTGACAGGGTGAGCGGTGACAGCGAGCAGAAAGCCTTGCTCACTGTCACTGCTCGCCCACGGCATTGAATGGACCCCACAGTCTTCTTGCTTGAGGTTGGGAGTAGCTCAATACTTTCTGTCAGCAAGCTTCTTGTATCTGGCAGAAGTTTCAGCAGAGAGGAGTAGATTCTCTTCCAATTATTAATGAACTGCTGTAAAGTTTCATCAGCTGTGGGAACTTGCAAGGTTGGAAGAAACTAAAACTCAGGTACTCTGGGATGAAGATTGTAAGTGACAAAAAATAGTAGTTCGAGAGGAAGTAAAGTACTGGTTACTGAAAGAGAACTCTGGCCAGGAAAGTAACTCAGCCCAGGTGTCTTGGGAGGAGGACATATAAAGGCGAAGAAATAACTCCAAGTCTTGGTTAACCCTTCCTGTTTGACCATTGGTTTATGGATGATATGCTGATGAAAACTGAAGTTTAATTTGAAAATTGGAGCATAGGGATTGCAGTCCTAACTCGGTTTCATTTTTTAGTTGCTGTCTACATCTTCAGTCCAGCTTAAACCCCAAAGTCCAGTGTGACCTACTACTTCAAGGTATCTGCACTCCAAGTGTATACTGCTCGCTGGATTTTGCTCAGCATTCCAGCACTCCCAGTGTATTCTGCTTGCTGAGTTTAGCTTAGCACAACCTCCATTCCAATAGTGTCCTGCTCGCAGGATATAGTTCAGTAAACCTGCATTCTTCTCACTAGGTTTAGTCCAGTAAACAAGCACTCCAAGTGTGTCCAGCTCATTGGGTTTAGCTCAGCACACCTGTATCTTGGTTTTGAGGACCCAGTGACCAAGGGACTTACTATGCAGATTCCGGGGAAGCCGGAATCAACTCTCTTTTCAAATCAACTGAGAAATGCCTCCTTGGCAATATAATAATGAAACCAAAAGGACTAGGAATGCCGGAAGCACCGAAAAAAACAGGGATACCAGGAGCACCAGAATACACTCCTGGATACGGACAACAGCTATGCCTCTGTGCTTAAATAATAAAGATGTGGAGTACTGGTATGTGATGTCACTTGGTGGTACGAGTGGTAGGGAGTCAGAGGACACTGGCTAGTACACAACAGATGCAGATGTATTGGAGCCAGAACTGGTAGTCACCTATACACAGCAGAAATGGTGTTTAGCTGGAGTCCAATAGCAGCAAAGTAGCACACTGCATCTGAGTACCAGTGGGATACTTGGGAACTGACCGGAGATTGACCAGAGACTGGACCAGAATACTAAATCTGCAGAGTTCTGTGGAGCTGACCAGAGATTGACCAGAGACTGGACCGAAATACTGGATATGCAGAGTTCTGTGGAGCTGACGGATATTATCCAGAGTATGGACCGCAGTGATGAATTGCAGTGTGGTGATTGAGCAGCGACTCATGAGCGTCTGGACTCAGTGGAATGGCAGGGTTACTGGAAACTGCACAGCGGAGTAGTAGCGGACAACAGCAAAGGTACTGGATGGTGGCTGAAGCTGGATATGTCAGAAAGCCAAGCTGCCACAGATGCAGCAACTGGAATCAGGTAACAGTGGAAACACCATATAGGATGCCTGGAAACTGCAATTAGAAACAGTTGCTGAAAGTAACTCTTTATCTGAGGGCAGGATATTTATCCCCCTCTGCCTTGTATTGATTGGTTGAAAGGAAGGAAGGTAATTCAGTAAAGGCATGCATTCAGGAGCTTCAGTCAGAACTAAACAGTTGAACAAACAGCAAACAGGCCACCGAAGGGTTACAGCTAATCTTTGCTACAGACTGAGTTCTCCTCGGGTGCACAATCAGTGAAGGCCTGAGCACAGCCTCTCACACCATGATTGACAGCATGAGAGCATACTGCACTGATCCAAACTGTGAAAAGGCTGCTGACCAGAGCATCCAAATAAGCAGGATTGTGACATCATTCTGGTGTGTACCCAGCATTAGGATAGTGATGCTGATATACTGTACAACAGCAAATGTAGGAATGGGAAGCAATGATTATTGAATAATTGAGGAGTAAATGTATGAAGCAGTGATAAGGGAGCAGATATGATAATATGCCTGGTAATTTATCACCAACCAATCGTCTCCTGACTCCTAAATTACAGGCTGAGATTTAAAATGGACAGTTAGGAGCTGATTGGCCAGTGATAAAGTACCAGGCACTTTATCACTTCTCCTCCCTTATCACTGCCTTATACATCTACCCCTGAGTACTTAAAGCAATCCTCCCAACTTTATAGCTGTGTACACACAGGGGCGATAGGGGCTGTAATCGCTGAAAATATGGTCTCTGGCGACCATATTGCCAGTGATGGGAGTGTGCCGTGCGATAAATCGCCAGGTGTGCGCTCCCGTATTCAGCCCCGCTCTAATCGCTGGTCGCAGGAGCTTGCTCCTGTGACCAGCTGATTACCTCTGCGGCACCGCCGGCAGAGGTTCCTTCTCATCAGCGACCATCTCTGGTCGCTGATGAAAAGGGGAAACTGATGCTGTGTACACACGGGGGAGATATATTGCTCAGCCATATATGGCTGAGCAATATATGGCTGAGCAATATATTGCTCAGTTTCTACTTTACATCAGCGACCAGAGATGGTCGCTGATGAAAAAAAAACTGCCGGGGGGAGCCCGGCAGTGGTAATCAGCTGGTCGTAGGAGCATGTTCCTGCGACCAGCGATCACCACAGGGGCAAAAACGGGAGCGCGCACCCAGCGATATATATCGCCGGTGCACACTCCCATTGCGGGCAATATGGTCGCTCAGCGACCATATTTCCTGCGATTTTGCACAAAATCGCCCGTGTGTGCGCACCTTAAGAAATATATTGCTCAGCAAAATATTGCTGAGCAATATATCTCCCGCGTGTGTACGCACCTTGAGAAATATATTGCTCAGCAATATATTGCTAGCAATATATTGCTGAGCAATATATCTCCCGCGTGTGTACAGGGCTTTAAGGTTGGTGAAGAGAGACATCTGCCTAACAGGGGTGTGGCCTAACATTCAGTGGATGTGGCCTATTATTGCATTGCTCGCGCCATTTTCACGGCAGTGGGGGCATGGCCAGCTCTCTGTGAGCTGCTGGCCATGCCGCCAGCCCGTCTGTCTATCTGAATAAATGCTTTGTGCATGCACAAAGCATCTATTCCCCGCTGCTCAGCAGAGCAGCAGGTAGCAGGGGGGGGGACTCACAACTGCCCTCCATCCTCCCCCATGGGACAGTGCCGTGGTCCATCCTAAAAAAATATGGGACGGTCCTGTAAAAATCGGGACAGTTGGGAGGTATGCTTAAGAACTGCCCATTTGGCATCAATCGCCTTCTCATTTCAAATACAAGGTGAGAATGTACTTTTATAAACGATGTGCAGTAAGAAATCTTCCAGGCATGTGAATACAAATACCCTGGTACCAGCTAACCAGCTATTATACTCCACTAATCTAATGCTAATTACTTAATCACTTCTTATTCATGTCTCTCCTGCCTCCTGTTAGATCACTATTGTTTTCAAGGACTCTGCAAACCACACAGGAAGTAACAATTACATTTGTATTTGTGCTCACAGTAATACAAATACACACATATTGTACCAGAGAAATAGGAAATATAAGAAATGGGACATTATAAAATAATCAGTGAAAATGTCCATATGCAACAGATTTGATCATTTATTGGAAAACAGCTGCATTTAAGTACTGTATGATAAATGAATAATCAGCTTTGTTTGTTCATTGTTTTGCCTCGTTGCTCCAAGCGAGAAATATGCAAAACATTTAATCAAATTAATGACAAATCTAAACTTGAAATATAATTGCACATTCTATAAAGAAATGAAATCCCATCAGCATACAGTAGAAACTTTTACACTGTCATCCATACATTAGGGGCCTAATTCAGGTTGGCTCGCTAAGCAGTGGTAGTTTGCTGCTTAGTGAGCACCTTAACGCCACCACACCGAATGGCTGCCCCCCTCCCCCACTCGAATCACTGTGCTGCCATGTGAGAGGATGTGTTCACTAACACATCCCCCTGGCATGCGGCCGCTATCTGCAGGGCCGGCGCCACCACTAGGCAAATCTAGGCATTTGCCTAGGGCGCCGGCCACTGGAGGGCGGTATTTCGCCCCCCCTTGCCGCCCGGGTACCTGTCCTGCGGTGTATATGTGCGTAAAAGCTGGCGGCAGCGGCAGCGGCAGCGGGGGTCCCTGCAGTCAATAAGAAATAACGAGCGCTATCCGCCAGGCTATGCGGAAGCGCTTCTGTTTTGGAAACACTGGCCGCACGCTGATTGGCTGAGATTCAGCCAATCAGCGTGCGCCGTGCGGCCAGTGTTTCCAAAACAGAAGAGCTTCCACATAGCCCGGCGGATAGCGCTCGTTATTTCTTATTGACTGCAGGGAACCCCGCTGCCGCCGCCAGCTTTACAGCGCCGCAGGACAGGTACCCGGGCGGCAGACACCGGGGCACCCCCACCCCGACTTGCCTGGGGCGCTCTGGTGCCTTGCACCGGCCCTGGCTATCTGGAGAAATCATTCGATGGTCGGTCACCATCGAATGATTTCTCCTGCCTTTGGAAATAATACTGATGTTTATTTCCTCTGCAGAGGGGGCGGGCGCTGACGTCATGTGAACTCCCAGCGTTTTCATAGGAACACCCATAAAATGCTGGGAATTCCTCTGTTCCGACCCGGTGTCCGTCCAAGTCTGCCCCTGGCCCTTTCTCTAGCAGTGAACTCGCCGAAACAGTTCACTGCGGGGGTTTGCACATGGGCAATTTGGATTTGCATTTTGTTGACATGGACAAAAGCTTGACACATGGAAAATGTCGTCATGTAAAAAGGTCAACATGAGTTTTCCATGATTATTTGACCCCAGAGGCACACACTCTATAACGTGAGCAGTCAGCACAGCTGTATAACACAATACTAATAATACCCCTTTCACACTTGCAAAAATATCCCGGGTTTTTGCATATGAACGCGCATCAACCCGGGATTTAGCTCAGTGTGAAAGGGTCTTGAAAGAATATCCTGGGATGAACATCCCGGGATTTCTGCCCAGGTCCTGACCTGAGAAGATTCCGGAATGGACCTGGGATGCGGTCAGTGTGAATGGTCCTGTACCCGGGATTGGGTACACAGAACTTTAAAAAAGCTGCTGATTGGAGCTTTCTTGGGCTCATAAATGCTGATGTCATCTTTCAGAGCCCTGGAGTCCATTTCTAATGACATGCATATGTATTTGCAGAGATTTCCCGGGATCAGTGTGAATGGGGCTGTCCCGTTTCAATCCCAGGTCTGAGTGCAGTGTGAAAGGGCACATTCCCGGGTAGAGTCCCGGGAAGCTTCCAGGAACACATTCCCGGGTATGACCCGGCTCTACGAGTGTGAAAGAGGTATAAATCAGTTACGGTACAGTATAGTCACACTGCCGTCCACACATGCCAAATCTGCGCGTGGCCTCACGGTTCTACGTGCCTTCTGCTGGGACACGCGCTCACACACTGCCCGCTGCCTACGCCCTTCCCCCTCCTCCTCCTCCGCCACTCTCCGCGCTGCTGCTGGAGACGTCACACACTGCCGCCCATGCGGCCAAGTCATTCCTGCACTGGAACTAGGGATGGCCATGGCTGCAATTGCCATCGATGGTTGCCATCGATGGCAATTCTGCAACTGGCCATCGATAGTGCTAAACTATGCAATGGATGACCATCAATATTTTTACATATCGATAGTCATCCATTGTGTTTCATTGATTGGCCTGTGGGCCAATTAAAAACACAGGGGGCGGGGCTTCACGGCTGTCGGGGGCGGGGCTATGCTCCGTGTCCCGGCACTTTAAAAAAAAAAAAGCAAAACATTGTTTTGCTGTTCCATCGATGGAGGGAAACCATCTGGTTCTCCCCCATCGATGGCAAAAGTATTCAACATCGGCCATGAACCATCAATGATTTCAAATCATCGATGGTTGATGGCCATCCCTAACTGGAACCAGGCGCACCCCACCTCAGTGCTGGGACCCGGCAATAAGGAGCCCGGTCGCAGCGCAGGGCTAGGACCCGCGGCGGGACTGTGAGGGACTTTTAAGTCAGCTCACAGTCAGCGCCAGGTGCAGGCGCCTATTGCCGGCGGGAAAGTGCGGGCAGCAGATGCAAGGGGTGCAGGTGTGAGTGCAGCTCTGTTTTGTGTCACCCCAGTGCAGGGGCGTAACTAGATATTCGTGGGCCCCATAGCAAAAGTTTGTAAGGGCCCCCTATTTTGCAACTAATGGTGATAAATGTATGTAAAACACATTACTTAGACAGGAAAGATGGGCCCCCTTCAGCTCTGGGCCCCATAGCAGCTGCACCCCTTGCACCTATGGTAGTTACGCCTTTGCCCCAGTGAAGGGTGACACACGGTGCAGGCCGCACCCACCCCCCCCCCCCCCCCCCCCCGCACCCACCTTGTGACTCCACTGGAGAAGGCCCTGCTTGTGAGAGCTCACTTACATCTGTTAACCTTTTTGTACTTGTCTACGGTTAGGTGTTGACCAGTAGCGGAACATGTGAGTGGTTGGCCCAGGTGGAAAAATATAATTTGGGCCCCCCTCCTCTACTCCAACCCAAGTTCACAATATGCCACACAGCAGTGGGTGGCAGCAATAGGCCTTTTAGTCCTCAGGGGCCCCAAAGCAATGCAACTGCTGTACCAATGCTAGTTCCTCCTCTGGTGTTGACCCACTGAATGTCAACCAAACCATTGTACATCAATTATACCACACCAAAGCTTACTGGATATAGCTTAAAACAGATCCTAGATCTTTTTAAGCCACTTATAGTGGTAGATCCCCAACTTTTAGTACAACCCATGCTGTTATGTGTCTCCCTGATGGGGTTAGGAGAAAAGGGGGCTTAATATATATTACAATATATACCGGTACGTATATTGTAATAGCAGAATGTATGTCTAATCTGTGGAAATAGAACTTTGCTACCATCATGACCTGATAAGCTAAAGTGTACATCCTCTCTGAAATACTGATTTTATGCTTCACATCAGCAGAACCTTCTAGAGTTGATATTAAACAGCAATTTCTTGGCTAGGATATTAAACAGAATAAAACAAATGCCTGGGATTTTACAATAAAAGCATTTGCCTAATAGAAATTTCAGTGCTGGCCATACAGATGATGATGTACAGTGCTGACCTTCTGCATTGTGATGCTGACAACAGTAGCACATCTGAAACAAAGCAAAGCTCAGTTTTTTCCAGGAGGATAAATATTGCTTATTCTGCATTCACACCAGAATGACAGGGAGCTTCTGAACACTCTATTCGTCCCACAAAGAATTTGAGGAAGTTCCAATCAGCCCATCATAGCAGTACTGTGAAAAGCTTTAATTGTCTGACAGACGCAAATGGAAAAATGAATGGAATTTGAAATGTTTTTGACAAACAATAATCACATCTCTGGAAAGCTAAGGCTGCTGGTTTAGGCCACATCAACAAGTTGTTTGTGTTATTAACAGGATTTATTAGTAGTGGCATCAAGGTTATAGGGCTGGTATCTTCAGATCATTGTAATCATTTGAATTATTTTTGAAAAAAGGTGTGATATTAAAGCATACAATAGAGAACATTCACAAAAACAGCCAGATCAAAAAGGTGGTGATGCACCATTTTTGCAGACCTGTTAGTTAAATGAAATAAACGGGTTGGGATCATTTGGTCTATTGCATTATGGTAGAAAGTCATTAGGTCGAATCCATTAGGTCGACATGCTAAAAGGTCGACATGACTCTAGGTCGACATGGGAAAAGGTCGACATGATTCTAGGTCGAAAGGTCATTAGTTCGACAGGTCATTAGTTCGACAAGGTCATTAGTTCGACATTGTCTATGTCGACATTCACAAGGTCGACATGGGGTTTTTCACTGTTTTTTTACCTGAATGTCAACACAGTCGACATGGACACAGTTTAAAGTGCACTGCATCCCCTCGCATCGCTCGCTGCGCTCGCTATGCGTCGGGCACGGTGCCTCGCTACGCTCGGCACACTATTTTATTCTCCCACCACGCCCTAGTGGATGGTAGGGCATGAAATACCGCCTGTCGGCACATGTTGGCTCAAAAAACAGTGAAAAACTCCATGTCGACCTTGTGAATGTCGACATAGACAATGTCGAACTAATGACCTTGTCGAACTAATGACCTGTCGAACTAATGACCTTTCGAACTAGAATCATGTCGACCTTTTCCCATGTCGACCTAGAGTCATGTCGACCTTTTAGCATGTCGACCTAATGGATTCGACCTAATGACTGTCGACCATAATGCAGTAGACCAAATGACCGCATCCCGAAATAAACATATACAATTTTTTTGCACCAATCTTCAAAAATGTTCCTTATTGAATTATTATTTGCACATACTGTATAAAATAGATCTTTGCTATCTATTATGCTATGTGCGTTATGAAGGGGGCGTGGCTACTCCCCTAGTTGTTTATGTACCCACATTACATGCTACTACGAAGGGGTGGCGCAGTAAGAAGAGCAGTGGCGTAACAATTAGGCCGCAGCCCCCGCGGTGGCGGGGAGGCGCCGGGGGGCTGCGGGCGCTGGTGGATCTCCGCCAGCTCCCCACTGCATGTGGGTGCAGCGGGAGCTGGCAGGGGGGTCTGTGCGGCGCGGAGGTACCTGTTTAAGGGAGAGCCTGGAGGTCCCTGCGCCTGCGGCGCTGAGTATGATGCTGCCGGGGTCCCTGCAGTGAAGTGGAAATAACGCGCTATCTCCGCTGGAGATAGCGCGTTATTTCCACTTCACTGCAGGGACCCCGGCAGCATCATACTCAGCGCCGCAGGCGCAGGGACCCCGGCAGCATCATACTAGGCGGCGCAGGGACCTCCAGGCTCTCCTTTTATACAGGTACCTCCGCGCCGTACGGACCCCCCCTGCCAGCTCCCGGGGGGGTCCTTTAACGGGGGGGGCAGCTGCAAAATTGTCCCGGGGGGGGGGGGGCGGTGAAATTGTCCCGGCGGGGGGGCGCAAAAGTTTTAGTTACGCCACTGAAGAAGAGACATACAGCTGATCAGACACATGCGCTCAGGCTTCGAATTCACAGCCCAAGTGGTCAACTACACATGCGGTACATTGTGCGTATGTGTGAGCCGTCCACCCAAGCAGTCCTGGCTGACTCAGCACTGCAAGCAGGGGGAAAATCATTCGATGAGTTGGTATGTGCTGTAAAAGCACATACGATCTGCTTACGTCCACAAGCAAAGCCAATGGATCACGTATGATCTGAGGCTCGACCTCTCGACCTGCGGGACCGTGCATTGTTTCGATAGTCCTCATGATGTGCACACAATGTGCATTCGGGTCAGAGATCATTCTGGTGTATGGCTACCTAAAAGATCGAGATATTACCTAAAGGATAAGAAAGTGGCAGACTAGATGGGCCAAGTGGTTCTTATCTACCGTCAAATTCTAAGTTTCTATAGTGTAAGTGGGCAAGAATATTAACGACAGCTGAGAAACCAAGGGTATGGATAAGGGCTGTGAGGCCATAACTCTTCATAACCTTTGTAGGGTCTGCAGTTCTGACACTGGCCCCAAAAATGAGACCTTTTTCACAGTCAACATTTAATGGAGCCAATCTTCTCCTATTGATACCTTTACCAGTAAGAAATCAGTGCTGGATAACAGATAGTCTACCTCAGACGGCTTCCCGGTGTGAATATCTCATAGGATAATCGTGATGTGGATTTCCTAAACTGACATAAAATGAGACAATGGGTGAGATTTAATAGGATGAGAGATTCAGAAAGTGAGAGATTTGGTGAGAAATCTCCAGGTTTTTTAAAGCGGCAATCATTTACACTGCTAAACCAGTTTGATTTTGCTGTGTAAATGATTGCCGCTTTAAAAAAACTGGAAGTTTCTCACCAAATCTCTCACTTTCTGAATCTGTCATCCTATTAAATCTCACTCATTGGGTGAGATTTAATAGGATGACAGATTCAGAAAGTGAGAGATTTGGTGAGAAACTTCCAGTTTTTTTAAAGCGGCAATCATTTACACAGCAAAATCAAACTGGTTTAGCAGTGTAAATGATTGCCGCTTTAAAAAAACTGGAGATTTCTCACCAAATCTCTCACTTTCTGAATCTGTCATCCTATTAAATCTCACCCAATATCTCTGAAAAAAAATATACAAAATATCAAAAACACTGCATTACTTAATTTTACTTAAGAAAACAATTTCATATTATACTGAATATAATAAAAAATTATTAGAACCTCTTGAAACTTTGATTTGAGCACCAATTTTGTGAAATCAGTTACTAAGTTAGCTGCTGATACTATACATGTATGTCAGAGCTCAGAAACATCATGTAGATCGATGAGAAGGCAGGTGTCTGCATGTATCAGCATCTAGGCAGAGACAGTTTGAAGAGCCTTACGAGAAAGGCCACACATGCAGTTGCCTGCGGTACTTAGACTAATAAGGCTGGGCAGCGTGTCAGCAGGTTATCAGCCAACTCCTTTGATGCCATCTATATTATTAACAGGCGCTACTCAAAAAACACATTGTGGCCTATTTATTAACATGATGCATACTTACATACTTTTTGTTGGTGCCTTCTGGGAGTTCCTGATCAAGGAGGCAGGTGTGAAGTAAGGTGGTTTGGACTTGAAGTGAGGTGAATTTCTCCATAACAGCTTTGCCTTGACCACTTCATTGGAGAAGGGGACAGGATTAAGGAAAATTTACTAATCTCACAGGAGCCCTAGAGAACATTGTTAAATTCAGGTGCCTCCCCGACATTCCACAAGATTAGGAAAGTATGATAAGAAAACCTCATGAAACAAACCATCTGATTGTAGATGTCATTTCTCAAATATAATCAGAGTATGATAGCTAAACTCAGATTAGTTACTATTAAGGCCTCCGTACACCAGAACAACCTGCATATGACCTGGTCGTATGCAGGTCGTAAGTGCGGTCGAATAAGCGATTTTATGTGCTTTAAAAGCACAATGATCCGCTTATGACATTGTTATATGAAATTTCTCTGTGAGGGCACTGATTACAAGCTGTGACCTTGTTCTTGGGAGTGCAGAACCTCTGCCTGTTTTATATATATATGTATACATATATATATATATATATATATATATATACACAGATAGTTCAGACCGGCACTCTCCCCAATCAATAATTCTCACGTGGGTGCCTCCTGGTAGCATACACAGGATCCAATACAAACAAGCAGCAGCACTCCACGATTTAAATGGTGCAAAAGTTTTAATTCCGACGTTTCGGGGTATGTGCTCTCCGTTTTCAAGGTGAACAGTGCACTGTTCACCTTGAAAACGGGGAGCACATACCCCGAAACGTCGGAATTAAAACTTTTGCACCATTTAAATTGTCGAGTGCCGCTGCTTGTTTATGATGGATCCTATATATATATATATATATATATATATATATAGTATAGTAAGGACAAACAGCGGCACTCACAGGATTTTGCAAAAATACTTGTATTAAAACGTGACCAAAACCAACGTTTCGGGGACTAGCCCCTTTGTCAAGGTGTAGGTAGAACAAACGTGCAGACAATGCAAACAAACTTATATAGGTGCATGGAAAGGTCTTACCGATTAACGGAGCCCTGCGACGCTGGGAGGCAGTGTCAGGAAGTGCGTTACCCGGATGTGACGTCAGTGAGGGTACGTCTGTAGTTCCTGTCACTATCAGGCTGGAGCGCAAGCTCCCTTTGGTTGCTAAGGTGATCGTCGCGTCTCTCCCAGGCTGTCACTGGGTCTCCGCCAATCGGGGACTACAGAAACATAACAAAAGTGATATACAACGACATACAGCGTGTTTGTACAAAATAAAGGCAAACTTGTAACACAATGATTATACAATTTAGTGCTCATAGCGGACAGACCTGCTGTCCATGTGTACACAAGTGTGCTGCGTGCTGAGAACTTAAGAAGAGGCACCAAATTTAATAAAACGGATATGTGCCAGACTGTATGTGTGTAAAAAATTGTGTGTCTACGAAAGTGTATTATATAGAAATAAATCAGAGGTGCTTTTATATCTGGTTCAATGTGTGTTATGGTATATCTATATGCAGCTGCCATAAGGTGTGTCGATTATCAATGTGTCGACTGATTGTATACAGGCATCTCAAATTGTCCCATTGGAGGTACTCCTGTGTAACAGTATGATTTTTATAAGTATTTACATTTTATAGTGTCTCTCATTGCGGATATCTCTAGTTTCATTCACTATTATTAATAATAAATATTTGTCTCCTCTAATAGGCTTGATATATTTCATGCCTTGATATTAGGGTGTATTTGGTATGGTCTACATGGTATCTACTTAATCCCCTTATTAGATTACTGTTATATCGTATATGTTAATAGTATCTGCTACTTTACAAACCCTCCATTATATGAAATAATTAATTAGTTAGTTAATGAAATGAAAGGGTCGGGCTTAGCTGTACTTGTCACATTAGATCTATCTTTATATGTCTTACACGTACTATGTTTCATATTTGTCAGTACAAGCTATATTGGATATCTAGGCAACATCAAATATCAATTACACGTTTGAAGAATAATAAAAGGGATAGAAAGATAAGCCAGAGAAGAAACTAAAGCACACAGCGATAGACCTATATGGTCCATTTTAGGTTTTATCATCACATATCAAAATACACTGGAAGAATAATGAAAGGGATAGAAAGATAAGCCAGAGAGGAAACTAAAGCACACCGCGATAGATCTGTCTGATCTCTTATACATCACACATCAATTTACACTAGAAAAATACTGAAAGGGATAGTAAGGTAAGCCAGAGGAGAAACAAAAGCACACGTCGATAGACTCATAAAGTCTGTATTTACCATTGGTCCTACAGTCATTGACTGCTGACAGTAGAGGGACAATAAAATAGGGTCTAAAGGATCTCTTAACGGGCCTAATTTGGCCTCTGGAACTGGTTCCCAATATAACAGATTAAAGTGTGGATCTGTTTGGTCTCTGGCCGCCCTATCAATTACCAGTCATACCACAAGGACTATAAAGAGATGGCTGAAACAGGTGGAGGAATAGCAAGGACACACCGCTGTCGGCCAATATGGCCTGTGAACATAGTTATTATTACACCAGAAGAAAAACTTTTTAGGGATAGAAAGAAGAGACAGAGAAGAAGCTATAGCACACCACGACTGGCCTATAAGGCCGAAGATTCTACATATTACTGGCACCAGGAGGATAATAAAGTAGAGAGATAAGTCTAAGAGGAGACTATAGCACACTGTTAGGCCCATTGAGGCTTCTTATGTTCAATGGTTATCCTAAACCCCATCAAGGGCTAACTTGGAGTCATTCAATGTTCATTGTTGGTGACCCGGAATCTACAGGAACACATTAAGGGGTAACTTGTCATTAAGGCCGTGTGGCTTGATGCAATTCAGTAGGTATATCCATCTGGTCTCTTTTCTCAGAAGGTTTCCATCTCTGTCCCCTCTTCTGAGGGTCTCGGGGATGTGGTCGACAACTGTATGTTTTAGATCACTGAGCTTGTGTTGTTTGGCAGCAAAATGCTTCGCAACCGGTTGGTCGTTCTCTTTGCCGGCCAATGCCTTACTTATTGCTGACCTGTGTAAGGCCATTCGCGTTCTCAATGTTCTCACAGTTTTGCCTACATACAAAAGATTGCATGGGCACTGGATTACATATATTACATGCGTTGTAGTGCATGTCAATACGTGTCTAATTGGAAACATCCTGCCATCCTTTGGGTGTTTGAATGTTGGACCTGTCAACATGTGTTGGCATGTCGTACAGCCTATACATTTGTAACATCCATTGGATTTTTTCATGAAATGTCCTAAATTGTTATTAGGACTGTTAGAAAACCCAGTAACATCGTTATGTACGATGATGTCCTTAATGTTTCTCCCCCGGGTGTGACATATCAGGGGTGTCTTGTCTTTAAAGGCTGGTAGGCTGGCATCGGTCTTCACAATAGGCCACAACGCCCTGGTGGCTCTTGGCAGGACTGAGCTCGAAGTGCTATATCTAGACACAAATGGCAATGCCGTTTTGGATTTCTGCAGTTCCATAGATGATTGGATCTTGGGAACTAACAGTGCGTCCCTTGCAATTGACAAGACCTCTCTCTTCTGTGTCTCGAGGAGTTTTGGGTCATATCCTCTTTGGAGGAATCTCTCCACCATATCATCCAATGTTTGGGGTAATTTTTCTTTATCACTGACGATTCTCGCCGCCCTTATCATCTGTGACTTGGGGAGTGCCTTCCTTAATGTCACAGGATGAAAGCTGGTTGCCCTTAGGACGTTATTTTTGTCTGTGGGCTTCATGTATAGGTTGGTCTCAATTTTCCCTTCACTCAGTTCAACTTTAACATCCAGATAGCTAATCATCTGTTCGGAGGTTTGGTAGGTAAATTTGATTGGCGAGTCTCTGCTGTTGACATTTTCCATCAGGCCTTCAAACTCCTCTACTGTTCCTCCCCAGACCATGAACAGGTCATCAATATAGCGGGTGAACTTGATGATTTTACCTTGTGCCAGCTCATTCTCAAAGAACATGGATTTCTCTTCCTTAAACATAAAAACATTGGCAAACGATGGCGAGACGTTGCTGCCCATGGAGCATCCTGATAGCTGCTTATAGAATTTCCCGTTAAACAGGAAATAGTTCTTTGTGAGAGTGATGCGTAATAATTTGATGAACAATTCCACATCTAATGATTGCAAGTTGTTGTGGATTAGAAATTCTCTCATTGCTTGGAGCCCTTCTTCGTGCGGTATACTTGTGTACAGGCTAGAGACGTCCATGACGCATAGCACTGTACCACGTGGCAACAATGGTAGTTGTTTAAGGGTATTGAGAAAGTCCGTGGTATCTTTAATAAATGTAGGCTGGACACGGATGATTGGTTGTAGGATGCTATCCAGGAATTGGGAGACAGGTTGGAATA
>NW_028142457.1:0-63925 GCF_055691185.1 Crinia signifera | reverse complement strand
TCAATGGGCTTAAGGGGGCCAGGACCCGCCCACTTCCGCTTTGGGGGCCAGCAACAGTTGCCAGGACAACCCTGGGCATGGCAGGGGGCTTAAAGGCGCCAGGACCCGCCCACTTCCGCTTTGGGGGCCAGCAACAGTTGCCAGGGCAACATTGGGCATGGCAGGGGGCTTAAGGGCGCCAGGACCCGCCCACTTCCGCTTTGGGGGGCAGCAACAGTTGCCAGGGCAACCCTGGGCATGGCAGGGGGCTTAAGGGGGCCTGGACCCGCCCACTTCCGCTTTGGGGGCCAGCAACAGTTGCCAGGGCAACCCTGGGCAAGGCAGGGGGCTTTAAGGGGGCCTGGACCCGCCCACTTCCGCTTTGGGGGCCAGCAACAGTTGCCAGGGCAACCCTGGGCATGGCAGGGGGCTTAAGGGGGCCTGGACCCGCCCACTTCCGCTTTGGGGGCCAGCAACAGTTGCCAGAGCAACCCTGGGCATGGCAGGGGGCTTTAAGGGGGCCTGGACCCGCCCACTTCCGCTTTGGGGGCCAGCAACAGTTGCCAGAGCAACCCTGGGCATGGCAGAGGGCTTTAAGGGGGCCTGGACCCGCCCACTTCAGCTTTGGGGGCCAGCAACAGTTGCCAGGGCAACCCTGGGCATGGCAGGGGGCTTTAAGGTGGCCTGGACCCGCCCACTTCAACTTTGGGGGCCAGCAACAGTTGCCAGGGCAACCCTGGGAATGGCAGGGGGCCTGGACCCGCCCACTTCCGCTTTGGGGGCCAGCAACAGTTGCCAGGGCAACCCTGGACATGGCAGGGGGCTTAAGGGGACCTGGACCCGCCCACTTCCGCTTTGGGGGCCAGCAACAGTTGCCAGTGCTACCCTGGGCATGGCAGGGGGCTTAAGGGGGCCTGGACCTGCCCACTTCCGTTTTGGGGGCCAGCAACAGTTGCCAGGGCAACCCTGGGCATGGCAGGGGGCTTAAGGGCGCCAGAACCCGCCCACTTCCGCTTTGGGGGCCAGCAACAGTTGCTAGGGCAACATTGGGCATGGCAGGGGGCTTAAGGGGGCCTGGACCCGCCAACTTCCGCTTTGGGGGCCAGCAACAGTTGCCAGGGCAACCATGGGCATGGCAGGGGGCTTAAGGGGGCCTGGACCCGCCCACTTCCGCTTTGGGGGCCAGCAACAGTTGCCAGGGCAACCCTGGGCATGGCAGGGGGCTTAAGGGCGCCAGGACCCGCCCACTTCCGCTTTGGGGGCCAGCAACAGTTGCCAGGGCAACATTGGGCATGGCAGGGGGCTTAAGGGCGCCAGGACCCGCCCACTTCCGCTTTGGGGGGCAGCAACAGTTGCCAGGGCAACCCTGGGCATGGCAGGGGGCTTAAGGGCGCCAGGACCCGCCCACTTCCGCTTTGGGGGGCAGCAACAGTTGCCAGGGCAACCATGGGCATGGCAGGGGGCTTAAGGGGGCCAGGACCCGCCCACTTCCGCTTTGGGGGCCAGCAACAGTTGCCAGGGCAACCCTGGGCATGGCAGGGGGCTTAAGGGCGCCAGGACCCGCCCACTTCCGCTTTGGGGGCCAGCAACAGTTGCCAGGGCAACATTGGGCATGGCAGGGGGCTTAAGGGCGCCAGGACCCGCCCACTTCCGCTTTGGGGGCCAGCAACAGTTGCCAGGGCAACCCTGGGCATGGCAGGGGGCTTAAGGGGACCTGGGCCCGCCCACTTCCGCTTTGGGGGCCAGCAACAGTTGCCAGGGCAAACCTGGGCATGGCAATGGGCTTAAGGGGGCCAGGACCCGCCCACTTCCGCTTTGGGGGCCAGCAACAGTTGCCAGGACAACCCTGGGCATGGCAGGGGGCTTAAGGGGGCCTGGATCCGCCCACTTCCGCTTTGGGGGACAGCAACAGTTGCCAGGGCAACCCTGGGCATGGCAGGGGGCTTAAGGGGGCCTGGACCCGCCCACTTCCGCTTTGGGGGCCAGCAACAGTTGCCAGGGCAACCCTGGGCAAGGCAGGGGGCTTTAAGGGGGCCTGGACCCGCCCACTTCCGCTTTGGGGGCCAGCAACAGTTGCCAGGGCAACCCTGGGCATGGCAGGGGGCTTAAGGGGGCCTGGACCCGCCCACTTCCGCTTTGGGGGCCAGCAACAGTTGCCAGAGCAACCCTGGGCATGGCAGGGGGCTTTAAGGGGGCCTGGACCCGCCCACTTCCGCTTTGGGGGCCAGCAACAGTTGCAAGAGCAACCCTGGGCATGGCAGGGGGCTTTAAGGGGGTCTGGACCCGCCCACTTCAGCTTTGGGGGCCAGCAACAGTTGCCAGGGCAACCCTGGGCATGGCAGGGGGCTTAAGGGCGCCAGGACCCGCCCACTTCCGCTTTGGGGGCCAGCAACAGTTGCCAGGGCAACATTGGGCATGGCAGGGGGCTTAAGGGCGCCAGGACCCGCCCACTTCCGCTTTGGGGGGCAGCAACAGTTGCCAGGGCAACCCTGGGGCATGGCAGGGGGCTTAAGGGCGCCAGGACCCGCCCACTTCCGCTTTGGGGGGCAGCAACAGTTGCCAGGGCAACCATGGGCATGGCAGGGGCTTAAGGGGGCCAGGACCCGCCCACTTCCGCTTTGGGGGCCAGCAACAGTTGCCAGGGCAACCCTGGGCATGGCAGGGGGCTTAAGGGCGCCAGGACCCGCCCACTTCCGCTTTGGGGGCCAGCAACAGTTGCCAGGGCAACATTGGGCATGGCAGGGGGCTTAAGGGCGCCAGGACCCGCCCACTTCCGCTTTGGGGGCCAGCAACAGTTGCCAGGGCAACCCTGGGCATGGCAGGGGGCTTAAGGGGAACTGGGCCCGCCCACTTCCGCTTTGGGGGCCAGCAACAGTTGCCAGGGCAAACCTGGGCATGGCAATGGGCTTAAGGGGGCCAGGACCCGCCCACTTCCGCTTTGGGGGCCAGCAACAGTTGCCAGGACAACCCTGGGCATGGCAGGGGGCTTAAGGGGGCCTGGATCCGCCCACTTCCGCTTTGGGGGACAGCAACAGTTGCCAGGGCAACCCTGGGCATGGCAGGGGGCTTAAGGGGGCCTGGACCCGCCCACTTCCGCTTTGGGGGCCAGCAACAGTTGCCAGGGCAACCCTGGGCAAGGCAGGGGGCTTTAAGGGGGCCTGGACCCGCCCACTTCCGCTTTGGGGGCCAGCAACAGTTGCCAGGGCAACCCTGGGCATGGCAGGGGGCTTAAGGGGGCCTGGACCCGCCCACTTCCGCTTTGGGGGCCAGCAACAGTTGCCAGAGCAACCCTGGGCATGGCAGGGGGCTTTAAGGGGCCTGGACCCGCCCACTTCCGCTTTGGGGGCCAGCAACAGTTGCAAGAGCAACCCTGGGCATGGCAGGGGGCTTTAAGGGGGTCTGGACCCGCCCACTTCAGCTTTGGGGGCCAGCAACAGTTGCCAGGGCAACCCTGGGCATGGCAGGGGGCTTTAAGGTGGCCTGGACCCGCCCACTTCCGCTTTGGGGGCCAGCAAACAGTTGCCAGAGCAACCCTGGGCATGGCAGGGGGCTTTAAGGGGGCCTGGACCCGCCCACTTCCGCTTTGGGGGCCAGCAACAGTTGCAAGAGCAACCCTGGGCATGGCAGGGGGCTTTAAGGGGGTCTGGACCCGCCCACTTCAACTTTGGGGGCCAGCAACAGTTGCCTGGGCAACCCTGGGCATGGCAGGGGGCCTGGACCCGCCCACTTCCGCTTTGGGGGCCAGCAACAGTTGCCAGGGCAACCCTGGACATGGCAGGGGGCTTAAGGGGACCTGGACCCGCCCACTTCCGCTTTGGGGGCCAGCAACAGTTGCCAGGGCAACCCTGGGCATGGCAGGGGGCTTAAGGGCGCCAGGACCCGCCCACTTCCGCTTTGGGGGCCAGCAACAGTTGCCAGGGCAACATTGGGCATGGCAGGGGGCTTAAGGGGGCCTGGACCCGCCCACTTCCGCTTTGGGGGCCAGCAACAGTTGCCAGGGCAACCCTGGGCATGGCAGGGGGCTTAAGGGGGCCTGGACCCGCCCACTTCCCGCTTTGGGGGCCAGCAACAGTTGCCAGAGCAACCCTGGGCATGGCAGGGGGCTTTAAGGGGGCCTGGACCCGCCCACTTCCGCTTTGGGGGCCAGCAACAGTTGCAAGAGCAACCCTGGGCATGGCAGGGGGCTTTAAGGGGGTCTGGACCCGCCCACTTCAGCTTTGGGGGCCAGCAACAGTTGCCAGGGCAACCCTGGGCATGGCAGGGGGCTTTAAGGTGGCCTGGACCCGCCCACTTCCGCTTTGGGGGCCAGCAACAGTTGCCAGGGCAACATTGGGCATGGCAGGGGGCTTAAGGGCGCCAGGACCCGCCCACTTCCGCTTTGGGGGCCAGCAACAGTTGCCAGGGCAACATTTGGCATGGCAGGGGGCTTAAGGGCGCCAGGACCCGCCCACTTCCGCTTTGGGGGCCAGCAACAGTTGCCAGGGCAACCCTGGGCATGGCAGGGGGCTTAAGGGGACCTGGGCCAGCCCACTTCCGCTTTGGGGGCCAGCAACAGTTGCTAGGGCAACATTGGGCATGGCAGGGGGCTTAAGGGGGCCTGGACCCGCCTACTTCCGCTTTGGGGGCCAGCAACAGTTGCCAGGGCAACCCTGGGCATGGCAGGGGGCTTAAGGGCGCCAGGACCCGCCCACTTCCGCTTTGGGGGCCAGCAACAGTTGCCAGGGCAACATTGGGCATGGCAGGGGGCTTAAGGGCGCCAGGACCCGCCCACTTCCGCTTTGGGGGCCAGCAACAGTTGCCAGGGCAACCCTGGGCATGGCAGGGGGCTTAAGGGGACCTGGGCCCGCCCACTTCCGCTTTGGGGGCCAGCAACAGTTGCCAGGGCAAACCTGGGCATGGCAATGGGCTTAAGGGGGCCAGGACCCGCCCACTTCCGCTTTGGGGGCCAGCAACAGTTGCCAGGACAACCCTGGGCATGGCAGGGGGCTTAAAGGCGCCAGGACCCGCCCACTTCCGCTTTGGGGGCCAGCAACAGTTGCCAGGGCAACATTGGGCATGGCAGGGGGCTTAAGGGCGCCAGGACCCGCCCACTTCCGCTTTGGGGGCAGCAACAGTTGCCAGGGCAACCCTGGGCATGGCAGGGGGCTTAAGGGGGCCTGGACCCGCCCACTTCCGCTTTGGGGGCCAGCAACAGTTGCCAGGGCAACCCTGGGCAAGGCAGGGGGCTTTAAGGGGGCCTGGACCCGCCCACTTCCGCTTTGGGGGCCAGCAACAGTTGCCAGGGCAACCCTGGGCATGGCAGGGGGCTTAAGGGGGCCTGGACCCGCCCACTTCCGCTTTGGGGGCCAGCAACAGTTGCCAGAGCAACCCTGGGCATGGCAGGGGGCTTTAAGGGGGCCTGGACCCGCCCACTTCCGCTTTGGGGGCCAGCAACAGTTTGCCAGAGCAACCCTGGGCATGGCAGAGGGCTTAAGGGGGCCTGGACCCGCCCACTTCAGCTTTGGGGGCCAGCAACAGTTGCCAGGGCAACCCTGGGCATGGCAGGGGGCTTTAAGGTGGCCTGGACCCGCCACTTCAACTTTGGGGGCCAGCAACAGTTGCCAGGGCAACCCTGGGAATGGCAGGGGGCCTGGACCCGCCCACTTCCGCTTTGGGGGCCAGCAACAGTTGCCAGGGCAACCCTGGACATGGCAGGGGGCTTAAGGGGACCTGGACCCGCCCACTTCCGCTTTGGGGGCCAGCAACAGTTGCCAGTGCTACCCTGGGCATGGCAGGGGGCTTAAGGGGGCCTGGACCTGCCCACTTCAGCTTTGGGGGCCAGCAACAGTTGCCAGGGCAACCCTGGGCATGGCAGGGGGCTTTAAGGTGGCCTGGACCCGCCCACTTCAACTTTGGGGGCCAGCAACAGTTGCCAGGGCAACCCTGGGAATGGCAGGGGGCCTGGACCCGCCCACTTCCGCTTTGGGGGCCAGCAACAGTTGCCAGGGCAACCCTGGACATGGCAGGGGGCTTAAGGCGACCTGGACCCGCCCACTTCCGCTTTGGGGGCCAGCAACAGTTGCCAGTGCTACCCTGGGCATGGCAGGGGGCTTAAGGGGGCCTGGACCTGCCCACTTCCGTTTTGGGGGCCAGCAACAGTTGCCAGGGCAACCCTGGGCATGGCAGGGGGCTTAAGGGCGCCAGAACCCGCCCACTTCCGCTTTGGGGGCCAGCAACAGTTGCTAGGGCAACATTGGGCATGGCAGGGGGCTTAAGGGGGCCTGGACCCGCCAACTTCCGCTTTGGGGGCCAGCAACAGTTGCCAGGGCAACCATGGGCATGGCAGGGGGCTTAAGGGGGCCTGGACCCGCCCACTTCCGCTTTGGGGGCCAGCAACAGTTGCCAGGGCAACCCTGGGCATGGCAGGGGGCTTAAGGGCGCCAGGACCCGCCCACTTCCGCTTTGGGGGCCAGCAACAGTTGCCAGGGCAACATTGGGCATGGCAGGGGGCTTAAGGGCGCCAGGACCCGCCCACTTCCGCTTTGGGGGGGCAGCAACAGTTGCCAGGGCAACCCTGGGCATGGCAGGGGGCTTAAGGGCGCCAGGACCCGCCCACTTCCGCTTTGGGGGCCAGCAACAGTTGCCAGGGCAACATTGGGCATGGCAGGGGGCTTAAGGGCGCCAGGACCCGCCCACTTCCGCTT
Source organism: Crinia signifera (assembly GCF_055691185.1). Taxonomy (NCBI): domain Eukaryota; kingdom Metazoa; phylum Chordata; class Amphibia; order Anura; family Myobatrachidae; genus Crinia; species Crinia signifera. Next base: position 57,263 of record NW_028142457.1, on the reverse strand, counting down.
TGGGGGGCAGCAACAGTTGCCAGGGCAACCCTGGGCATGGCAGGGGGCTTAAGGGCGCCAGGACCCGCCCACTTCCGCTTTGGGGGGCAGCAACAGTTGCCAGGGCAACCATGGGCATGGCAGGGGGCTTAAGGGGGCCAGGACCCGCCCACTTCCGCTTTGGGGGCCAGCAACAGTTGCCAGGGCAACCCTGGGCATGGCAGGGGGCTTAAGGGCGCCAGGACCCGCCCACTTCCGCTTTGGGGGCCAGCAACAGTTGCCAGGGCAACATTGGGCATGGCAGGGGGCTTAAGGGCGCCAGGACCCGCCCACTTCCGCTTTGGGGGCCAGCAACAGTTGCCAGGGCAACCCTGGGCATGGCAGGGGGCTTAAGGGGACCTGGGCCCGCCCACTTCCGCTTTGGGGGCCAGCAACAGTTGCCAGGGCAAACCTGGGCATGGCAATGGGCTTAAGGGGGCCAGGACCCGCCCACTTCCGCTTTGGGGGCCAGCAACAGTTGCCAGGACAACCCTGGGCATGGCAGGGGGCTTAAGGGGGCCTGGATCCGCCCACTTCCGCTTTGGGGGACAGCAACAGTTGCCAGGGCAACCCTGGGCATGGCAGGGGGCTTAAGGGGGCCTGGACCCGCCCACTTCCGCTTTGGGGGCCAGCAACAGTTGCCAGGGCAACCCTGGGCAAGGCAGGGGGCTTTAAGGGGGCCTGGACCCGCCCACTTCCGCTTTGGGGGCCAGCAACAGTTGCCAGGGCAACCCTGGGCATGGCAGGGGGCTTAAGGGGCCTGGACCCGCCCACTTCCGCTTTGGGGGCCAGCAACAGTTGCCAGAGCAACCCTGGGCATGGCAGGGGGCTTTAAGGGGGCCTGGACCCGCCCACTTCCGCTTTGGGGGCCAGCAACAGTTGCAAGAGCAACCCTGGGCATGGCAGGGGGCTTTAAGGGGGTCTGGACCCGCCCACTTCAGCTTTGGGGGCCAGCAACAGTTGCCAGGGCAACCCTGGGCATGGCAGGGGGCTTAAGGGCGCCAGGACCCGCCCACTTCCGCTTTGGGGGCCAGCAACAGTTGCCAGGGCAACATTGGGCATGGCAGGGGGCTTAAGGGCGCCAGGACCCGCCCACTTCCGCTTTGGGGGGCAGCAACAGTTGCCAGGGCAACCCTGGGCATGGCAGGGGGCTTAAGGGCGCCAGGACCCGCCCACTTCCGCTTTGGGGGGCAGCAACAGTTGCCAGGGGCAACCATGGGCATGGCAGGGGGCTTAAGGGGGCCAGGACCCGCCCACTTCCGCTTTGGGGGCCAGCAACAGTTGCCAGGGCAACCCTGGGCATGGCAGGGGGCTTAAGGGCGCCAGGACCCGCCCACTTCCGCTTTGGGGGCCAGCAACAGTTGCCAGGGCAACATTGGGCATGGCAGGGGGCTTAAGGGCGCCAGGACCCGCCCACTTCCGCTTTGGGGGCCAGCAACAGTTGCCAGGGCAACCCTGGGCATGGCAGGGGGCTTAAGGGGAACTGGGCCCGCCCACTTCCGCTTTGGGGGCCAGCAACAGTTGCCAGGGCAAACCTGGGCATGGCAATGGGCTTAAGGGGGCCAGGACCCGCCCACTTCCGCTTTGGGGGCCAGCAACAGTTGCCAGGACAACCCTGGGCATGGCAGGGGGCTTAAGGGGGCCTGGATCCGCCCACTTCCGCTTTGGGGGACAGCAACAGTTGCCAGGGCAACCCTGGGCATGGCAGGGGGCTTAAGGGGGCCTGGACCCGCCCACTTCCGCTTTGGGGGCCAGCAACAGTTGCCAGGGCAACCCTGGGCAAGGCAGGGGGCTTTAAGGGGGCCTGGACCCGCCCACTTCCGCTTTGGGGGCCAGCAACAGTTGCCAGGGCAACCCTGGGCATGGCAGGGGGCTTAAGGGGGCCTGGACCCGCCCACTTCCGCTTTGGGGGCCAGCAACAGTTGCCAGAGCAACCCTGGGCATGGCAGGGGGCTTTAAGGGGGCCTGGACCCGCCCACTTCCGCTTTGGGGGCCAGCAACAGTTGCAAGAGCAACCCTGGGCATGGCAGGGGGCTTTAAGGGGGTCTGGACCCGCCCACTTCAGCTTTGGGGGCCAGCAACAGTTGCCAGGGCAACCCTGGGCATGGCAGGGGGCTTTAAGGTGGCCTGGACCCGCCCACTTCCGCTTTGGGGGCCAGCAACAGTTGCCAGAGCAACCCTGGGCATGGCAGGGGGCTTTAAGGGGGCCTGGACCCGCCCACTTCCGCTTTGGGGGCCAGCAACAGTTGCAAGAGCAACCCTGGGCATGGCAGGGGGCTTTAAGGGGGTCTGGACCCGCCCACTTCAACTTTGGGGGCCAGCAACAGTTGCCTGGGCAACCCTGGGCATGGCAGGGGGCCTGGACCCGCCCACTTCCGCTTTGGGGGCCAGCAACAGTTGCCAGGGCAACCCTGGACATGGCAGGGGGCTTAAGGGGACCTGGACCCGCCCACTTCCGCTTTGGGGGCCAGCAACAGTTGCCAGGGCAACCCTGGGCATGGCAGGGGGCTTAAGGGCGCCAGGACCCGCCCACTTCCGCTTTGGGGGCCAGCAACAGTTGCCAGGGCAACATTGGGCATGGCAGGGGGCTTAAGGGGGCCTGGACCCGCCCACTTCCGCTTTGGGGGCCAGCAACAGTTGCCAGGGCAACCCTGGGCATGGCAGGGGGCTTAAGGGGGCCTGGACCCGCCCACTTCCGCTTTGGGGGCCAGCAACAGTTGCCAGAGCAACCCTGGGCATGGCAGGGGGCTTTAAGGGGGCCTGGACCCGCCATATTCCGCTTTGGGGGCCAGCAACAGTTGCAAGAGCAACCCTGGGCATGGCAGGGGGCTTTAAGGGGGTCTGGGACCCGCCCACTTCAGCTTTGGGGGCCAGCAACAGTTGCCAGGGCAACCCTGGGCATGGCAGGGGGCTTTAAGGTGGCCTGGACCCGCCCACTTCCGCTTGGGGGCCAGCAACAGTTGCCAGGGCAACATTGGGCATGGCAGGGGGCTTAAGGGCGCCAGGACCCGCCCACTTCCGCTTTGGGGGGCCAGCAACAGTTGCCAGGGCAACATTTGGCATGGCAGGGGGCTTAAGGGCGCCAGGACCCGCCCACTTCCGCTTTGGGGGCCAGCAACAGTTGCCAGGGCAACCCTGGGCATGGCAGGGGGCTTAAGGGGACCTGGGCCAGCCCACTTCCGCTTTGGGGGCCAGCAACAGTTGCTAGGGCAACATTGGGCATGGCAGGGGGCTTAAGGGGGCCTGGACCCGCCTACTTCCGCTTTGGGGGCCAGCAACAGTTGCCAGGGCAACCCTGGGCATGGCAGGGGGCTTAAGGGCGCCAGGACCCGCCCACTTCCGCTTTGGGGGCCAGCAACAGTTGCCAGGGCAACATTGGGCATGGCAGGGGGCTTAAGGGCGCCAGGACCCGCCCACTTCCGCTTTGGGGGCCAGCAACAGTTGCCAGGGCAACCCTGGGCATGGCAGGGGGCTTAAGGGGACCTGGGCCCGCCCACTTCCCGCTTTGGGGGCCAGCAACAGTTGCCAGGGCAAACCTGGGCATGGCAATGGGCTTAAGGGGGCCAGGACCCGCCCACTTCCGCTTTGGGGGCCAGCAACAGTTGCCAGGACAACCCTGGGCATGGCAGGGGGCTTAAAGGCGCCAGGACCCGCCCACTTCCGCTTTGGGGGCCAGCAACAGTTGCCAGGGCAACATTGGGCATGGCAGGGGGCTTAAGGGCGCCCAGGACCCGCCCACTTCCGCTTTGGGGGGCAGCAACAGTTGCCAGGGCAACCCTGGGCATGGCAGGGGGCTTAAGGGGGCCTGGACCCGCCCACTTCCGCTTTGGGGGCCAGCAACAGTTGCCAGGGCAACCCTGGGCAAGGCAGGGGGCTTTAAGGGGGCCTGGACCCGCCCACTTCCGCTTTGGGGGCCAGCAACAGTTGCCAGGGCAACCCTGGGCATGGCAGGGGGCTTAAGGGGGCCTGGACCCGCCCACTTCCGCTTTGGGGGCCAGCAACAGTTGCCAGAGCAACCCTGGGCATGGCAGGGGGCTTTAAGGGGGCCTGGACCCGCCCACTTCCGCTTTGGGGGCCAGCAACAGTTGCCAGAGCAACCCTGGGCATGGCAGAGGGCTTTAAGGGGGCCTGGACCCGCCCACTTCAGCTTTGGGGGCCAGCAACAGTTGCCAGGGCAACCCTGGGCATGGCAGGGGCTTTAAGGTGGCCTGGACCCGCCCACTTCAACTTTGGGGGCCAGCAACAGTTGCCAGGGCAACCCTGGGAATGGCAGGGGCCTGGACCCGCCCACTTCCGCTTTGGGGGCCAGCAACAGTTGCCAGGGCAACCCTGGACATGGCAGGGGGCTTAAGGGGACCTGGACCCGCCCACTTCCGCTTTGGGGGCCAGCAACAGTTGCCAGTGCTACCCTGGGCATGGCAGGGGGCTTAAGGGGGCCTGGACCTGCCCACTTCAGCTTTGGGGGCCAGCAACAGTTGCCAGGGCAACCCTGGGCATGGCAGGGGGCTTTAAGGTGGCCTGGACCCGCCCACTTCAACTTTGGGGGCCAGCAACAGTTGCCAGGGCAACCCTGGGAATGGCAGGGGGCCTGGACCCGCCCACTTCCGCTTTGGGGGCCAGCAACAGTTGCCAGGGCAACCCTGGACATGGCAGGGGGCTTAAGGCGACCTGGACCCGCCCACTTCCGCTTTGGGGGCCAGCAACAGTTGCCAGTGCTACCCTGGGCATGGCAGGGGGCTTAAGGGGGCCTGGACCTGCCCACTTCCGTTTGGGGGCCAGCAACAGTTGCCAGGGCAACCCTGGGCATGGCAGGGGGGCTTAAGGGCGCCAGAACCCGCCCACTTCCGCTTTGGGGGCCAGCAACAGTTGCTAGGGCAACATTGGGCATGGCAGGGGGCTTAAGGGGGCCTGGACCCGCCAACTTCCGCTTTGGGGGCCAGCAACAGTTGCCAGGGCAACCATGGGCATGGCAGGGGGCTTAAGGGGGCCTGGACCCGCCCACTTCCGCTTTGGGGGCCAGCAACAGTTGCCAGGGCAACCCTGGGCATGGCAGGGGGCTTAAGGGCGCCAGGACCCGCCCACTTCCGCTTTGGGGGCCAGCAACAGTTGCCAGGGCAACATTGGGCATGGCAGGGGGCTTAAGGGCGCCAGGACCCGCCCACTTCCGCTTTGGGGGGCAGCAACAGTTGCCAGGGCAACCCTGGGCATGGCAGGGGGCTTAAGGGCGCCAGGACCCGCCCACTTCCGCTTTGGGGGCAGCAACAGTTGCCAGGGCAACCATGGGCATGGCAGGGGGCTTAAGGGGGCCAGGACCCGCCCACTTCCGCTTTGGGGGCCAGCAACAGTTGCCAGGGCAACCCTGGGCATGGCAGGGGGCTTAAGGGCGCCAGGACCCGCCCACTTCCGCTTTGGGGGCCAGCAACAGTTGCCAGGGCAACATTGGGCATGGCAGGGGGCTTAAGGGCGCCAGGACCCGCCCACTTCCGCTTTGGGGGCCAGCAACAGTTGCCAGGGCAACATTGGGCATGGCAGGGGGCTTAAGGGCGCCAGGACCCGCCCACTTCCGCTTTGGGGGCAGCAACAGTTGCCAGGGCAACCCTGGGCATGGCAGGGGGCTTAAGGGCGCCAGGACCCGCCCACTTCCGCTTTGGGGGGCAGCAACAGTTGCCAGGGCAACCATGGGCATGGCAGGGGCTTAAGGGGGCCAGGACCCGCCCACTTCCGCTTTGGGGGCCAGCAACAGTTGCCAGGGCAACCCTGGGCATGGCAGGGGGCTTAAGGGCGCCAGGACCCGCCCACTTCCGCTTTGGGGGCCAGCAACAGTTGCCAGGGCAACATTGGGCATGGCAGGGGGCTTAAGGGCGCCAGGACCCGCCCACTTCCGCTTTGGGGGCCAGCAACAGTTGCCAGGGCAACCCTGGGCATGGCAGGGGGCTTAAGGGGACCTGGGCCCGCCCACTTCCGCTTTGGGGGCCAGCAACAGTTGCCAGGGCAAACCTGGGCATGGCAATGGGCTTAAGGGGGCCAGGACCCGCCCACTTCCGCTTTGGGGGCCAGCAACAGTTGCCAGGACAACCCTGGGCATGGCAGGGGGCTTAAGGGGGCCTGGATCCGCCCACTTCCGCTTTGGGGGACAGCAACAGTTGCCAGGGCAACCCTGGGCATGGCAGGGGGCTTAAGGGGGCCTGGGACCCGCCCACTTCCGCTTTGGGGGCCAGCAACAGTTGCCAGGGCAACCCTGGGCAAGGCAGGGGGCTTTAAGGGGGCCTGGACCCGCCCACTTCCGCTTTGGGGGCCAGCAACAGTTGCCAGGGCAACCCTGGGCATGGCAGGGGGCTTAAGGGGGCCTGGACCCGCCCACTTCCGCTTTGGGGGCCAGCAACAGTTGCCAGAGCAACCCTGGGCATGGCAGGGGGCTTTAAGGGGGCCTGGACCCGCCCACTTCCGCTTTGGGGGCCAGCAACAGTTGCAAGAGCAACCCTGGGCATGGCAGGGGGGCTTTAAGGGGGTCTGGACCCGCCCACTTCAGCTTTGGGGGCCAGCAACAGTTGCCAGGGCAACCCTGGGCATGGCAGGGGGCTTAAGGGCGCCAGGACCCGCCCACTTCCGCTTTGGGGGGCCAGCAACAGTTGCCAGGGCAACATTGGGCATGGCAGGGGCTTAAGGGCGCCAGGACCCGCCCACTTCCGCTTTGGGGGGCAGCAACAGTTGCCAGGGCAACCCTGGGCATGGCAGGGGGCTTAAGGGCGCCAGGACCCGCCCACTTCCGCTTTGGGGGGCAGCAACAGTTGCCAGGGCAACCATGGGCATGGCAGGGGGCTTAAGGGGGCCAGGACCCGCCCACTTCCGCTTTGGGGGCCAGCAACAGTTGCCAGGGCAACCCTGGGCATGGCAGGGGGCTTAAGGGCGCCAGGACCCGCCCACTTCCGCTTTGGGGGCCAGCAACAGTTGCCAGGGCAACATTGGGCATGGCAGGGGGCTTAAGGGCGCCAGGACCCGCCCACTTCCGCTTTGGGGGCCAGCAACAGTTGCCAGGGCAACCCTGGGCATGGCAGGGGGCTTAAGGGGACCTGGGCCCGCCCACTTCCGCTTTGGGGGCCAGCAACAGTTGCCAGGGCAAACCTGGGCATGGCAATGGGCTTAAGGGGGCCAGGACCCGCCCACTTCCGCTTTGGGGGCCAGCAACAGTTGCCAGGACAACCCTGGGCATGGCAGGGGGCTTAAGGGGGCCTGGATCCGCCCACTTCCGCTTTGGGGGACAGCAACAGTTGCCAGGGCAACCCTGGGCATGGCAGGGGGCTTAAGGGGGCCTGGACCCGCCCACTTCCGCTTTGGGGGCCAGCAACAGTTGCCAGGGCAACCCTGGGCAAGGCAGGGGGCTTTAAGGGGGCCTGGACCCGCCCACTTCCGCTTTGGGGGCCAGCAACAGTTGCCAGGGCAACCCTGGGCATGGCAGGGGGCTTAAGGGGGCCTGGACCCGCCCACTTCCGCTTTGGGGGCCAGCAACAGTTGCCAGAGCAACCCTGGGCATGGCAGGGGGCTTTAAGGGGGCCTGGACCCGCCCACTTCCGCTTTGGGGGCCAGCAACAGTTGCAAGAGCAACCCTGGGCATGGCAGGGGGCTTTAAGGGGGTCTGGACCCGCCCACTTCAGCTTTGGGGGCCAGCAACAGTTGCCAGGGCAACCCTGGGCATGGCAGGGGGCTTTAAGGTGGCCTGGACCCGCCCACTTCCGCTTTGGGGGCCAGCAACAGTTGCCAGAGCAACCCTGGGCATGGCAGGGGGCTTTAAGAGGGCCTGGACCCGCCCACTTCCGCTTTGGGGGCCAGCAACAGTTGCAAGAGCAACCCTGGGCATGGCAGGGGGCTTTAAGGGGGTCTGGACCCGCCCACTTCAACTTTGGGGGCCAGCAACAGTTGCCTGGGCAACCCTGGGCATGGCAGGGGGCCTGGACCCGCCCACTTCCGCTTTGGGGGCCAGCAACAGTTGCCAGGGCAACCCTGGACATGGCAGGGGGCTTAAGGGGACCTGGACCCGCCCACTTCCGCTTTGGGGGCCAGCAACAGTTGCCAGGGCAACCCTGGGCATGGCAGGGGGCTTAAGGGCGCCAGGACCCGCCCACTTCCGCTTTGGGGGCCAGCAACAGTTGCCAGGGCAACATTGGGCATGGCAGGGGGCTTAAGGGGGCCTGGACCCGCCCACTTCCGCTTTGGGGGCCAGCAACAGTTGCCAGGGCAACCCTGGGCATGGCAGGGGGCTTAAGGGGGCCTGGACCCGCCCACTTCCGCTTTGGGGGCCAGCAACAGTTGCCAGAGCAACCCTGGGCATGGCAGGGGGCTTTAAGGGGGCCTGGACCCGCCCACTTCCGCTTTGGGGGCCAGCAACAGTTGCAAGAGCAACCCTGGGCATGGCAGGGGGCTTTAAGGGGGTCTGGACCCGCCCACTTCAGCTTTGGGGGCCAGCAACAGTTGCCAGGGCAACCCTGGGCATGGCAGGGGGCTTTAAGGTGGCCTGGACCCGCCCACTTCCGCTTTGGGGGCCAGCAACAGTTGCCAGGGCAACATTGGGCATGGCAGGGGGCTTAAGGGCGCCAGGACCCGCCCACTTCCGCTTTGGGGGCCAGCAACAGTTGCCAGGGCAACATTTGGCATGGCAGGGGGCTTAAGGGCGCCAGGACCCGCCCACTTCCGCTTTGGGGGCCAGCAACAGTTGCCAGGGCAACCCTGGGCATGGCAGGGGGCTTAAGGGGACCTGGGCCAGCCCACTTCCGCTTTGGGGGCCAGCAACAGTTGCTAGGGCAACATTGGGCATGGCAGGGGGCTTAAGGGGGCCTGGACCCGCCTACTTCCGCTTTGGGGGCCAGCAACAGTTGCCAGGGCAACCCTGGGCATGGCAGGGGGCTTAAGGGCGCCAGGACCCGCCCACTTCCGCTTTGGGGGCCAGCAACAGTTGCCAGGGCAACATTGGGCATGGCAGGGGGCTTAAGGGCGCCAGGACCCGCCCACTTCCGCTTTGGGGGCCAGCAACAGTTGCCAGGGCAACCCTGGGCATGGCAGGGGGCTTAAGGGGACCTGGGCCCGCCCACTTCCGCTTTGGGGGCCAGCAACAGTTGCCAGTGCAAACCTGGGCATGGCAATGGGCTTAAGGGGGCCAGGACCCGCCCACTTCCGCTTTGGGGGCCAGCAACAGTTGCCAGGACAACCCTGGGCATGGCAGGGGGCTTAAAGGCGCCAGGACCCGCCCACTTCCGCTTTGGGGGCCAGCAACAGTTGCCAGGGCAACATTGGGCATGGCAGGGGGCTTAAGGGCGCCAGGACCCGCCCACTTCCGCTTTGGGGGCAGCAACAGTTGCCAGGGCAACCCTGGGCATGGCAGGGGGCTTAAGGGGGCCTGGACCCGCCCACTTCCGCTTTGGGGGCCAGCAACAGTTGCCAGGGCAACCCTGGGCAAGGCAGGGGGCTTTAAGGGGGCCTGGACCCGCCCACTTCCGCTTTGGGGGCCAGCAACAGTTGCCAGGGCAACCCTGGGCATGGCAGGGGGCTTAAGGGGGCCTGGACCCGCCCACTTCCGCTTTGGGGGCCAGCAACAGTTGCCAGAGCAACCCTGGGCATGGCAGGGGGCTTTAAGGGGGCCTGGACCCGCCCACTTCCGCTTTGGGGGCCAGCAACAGTTGCCAGAGCAACCCTGGGCATGGCAGAGGGCTTTAAGGGGCCTGGACCCGCCCACTTCAGCTTTGGGGGCCAGCAACAGTTGCCAGGGCAACCCTGGGCATGGCAGGGGGCTTTAAGGTGGCCTGGACCCGCCCACTTCAACTTTGGGGGCCAGCAACAGTTGCCAGGGCAACCCTGGGAATGGCAGGGGGCCTGGACCCGCCCACTTCCGCTTTGGGGGCCAGCAACAGTTGCCAGGGCAACCCTGGACATGGCAGGGGGCTTAAGGGGACCTGGACCCGCCCACTTCCGCTTTGGGGGCCAGCAACAGTTGCCAGTGCTACCCTGGGCATGGCAGGGGGCTTAAGGGGGCCTGGACCTGCCCACTTCAGCTTTGGGGGCCAGCAACAGTTGCCAGGGCAAACCTGGGCATGGCAATGGGCTTAAGGGGGCCAGGACCCGCCCACTTCCGCTTTGGGGGCCAGCAACAGTTGCCAGGACAACCCTGGGCATGGCAGGGGGCTTAAAGGCGCCAGGACCCGCCCACTTCCGCTTTGGGGGCCAGCAACAGTTGCCAGGGCAACATTGGGCATGGCAGGGGGCTTAAGGGCGCCAGGACCCGCCCACTTCCGCTTTGGGGGGCAGCAACAGTTGCCAGGGCAACCCTGGGCATGGCAGGGGGCTTAAGGGGGCCTGGACCCGCCCACTTCCGCTTTGGGGGCCAGCAACAGTTGCCAGGGCAAGGCAGGGGGCTTTAAGGGGGCCTGGACCCGCCCACTTCCGCTTTGGGGGCCAGCAACAGTTGCCAGGGCAACCCTGGGCATGGCAGGGGGCTTAAGGGGGCCTGGACCCGCCCACTTCCGCTTTGGGGGCCAGCAACAGTTGCCAGAGCAACCCTGGGCATGGCAGGGGGCTTTAAGGGGCCTGGACCCGCCCACTTCCGCTTTGGGGGCCAGCAACAGTTGCCAGAGCAACCCTGGGCATGGCAGAGGGCTTTAAGGGGGCCTGGACCCGCCCACTTCAGCTTTGGGGGCCAGCAACAGTTGCCAGGGCAACCCTGGGCATGGCAGGGGGCTTTAAGGTGGCCTGGACCCGCCCACTTCAACTTTGGGGGCCAGCAACAGTTGCCAGGGCAACCCTGGGAATGGCAGGGGGCCTGGACCCGCCCACTTCCGCTTTGGGGGCCAGCAACAGTTGCCAGGGCAACCCTGGACATGGCAGGGGGCTTAAGGGGACCTGGACCCGCCCACTTCCGCTTTGGGGGCCAGCAACAGTTGCCAGTGCTACCCTGGGCATGGCAGGGGGCTTAAGGGGGCCTGGACCTGCCCACTTCAGCTTTGGGGGCCAGCAACAGTTGCCAGGGCAACCCTGGGCATGGCAGGGGGCTTTAAGGTGGCCTGGACCCGCCCACTTCAACTTTGGGGGCCAGCAACAGTTGCCAGGGCAACCCTGGGAATGGCAGGGGGCCTGGACCCGCCCACTTCCGCTTTGGGGGCCAGCAACAGTTGCCAGGGCAACCCTGGACATGGCAGGGGGCTTAAGGGGACCTGGACCCGCCACTTCCGCTTTGGGGGCCAGCAACAGTTGCCAGTGCTACCCTGGGCATGGCAGGGGGCTTAAGGGGGCCTGGACCTGCCCACTTCCGTTTTGGGGGCCAGCAACAGTTGCCAGGGCAACCCTGGGCATGGCAGGGGGCTTAAGGGCGCCAGAACCCGCCCACTTCCGCTTTGGGGGCCAGCAACAGTTGCTAGGGCAACATTGGGCATGGCAGGGGGCTTAAGGGGGCCTGGACCCGCCAACTTCCGCTTTGGGGGCCAGCAACAGTTGCCAGGGCAACCATGGGCATGGCAGGGGGCTTAAGGGGGCCTGGACCCGCCCACTTCCGCTTTGGGGCCAGCAACAGTTGCCAGGGCAACCCTGGGCATGGCAGGGGGCTTAAGGGCGCCAGGACCCGCCCACTTCCGCTTTGGGGGCCAGCAACAGTTGCCAGGGCAACATTGGGCATGGCAGGGGGCTTAAGGGCGCCAGGACCCGCCCACTTCCGCTTTGGGGGGCAGCAACAGTTGCCAGGGCAACCCTGGGCATGGCAGGGGGCTTAAGGGCGCCAGGACCCGCCCACTTCCGCTTTGGGGGGCAGCAACAGTTGCCAGGGCAACCATGGGCATGGCAGGGGGCTTAAGGGGGCCAGGACCCGCCCACTTCCGCTTTGGGGGCCAGCAACAGTTGCCAGGGCAACCCTGGGCATGGCAGGGGGCTTAAGGGCGCCAGGACCCGCCCACTTCCGCTTTGGGGGCCAGCAACAGTTGCCAGGGCAACATTGGGCATGGCAGAGGGCTTAAGGGCGCCAGGACCCGCCCACTTCCGCTTTGGGGGCCAGCAACAGTTGCCAGGGCAACATTGGGCATGGCAGGGGGCTTAAGGGCGCCAGGACCCGCCCACTTCCGCTTTGGGGGGCAGCAACAGTTGCCAGGGCAACCCTGGGCATGGCAGGGGGCTTAAGGGCGCCAGGACCCGCCCACTTCCGCTTTGGGGGGCAGCAACAGTTGCCAGGGCAACCATGGGCATGGCAGGGGGCTTAAGGGGGCCAGGACCCGCCCACTTCCGCTTTGGGGGCCAGCAACAGTTGCCAGGGCAACCCTGGGCATGGCAGGGGGCTTAAGGGCGCCAGGACCCGCCCACTTCCGCTTTGGGGGCCAGCAACAGTTGCCAGGGCAACATTGGGCATGGCAGGGGGCTTAAGGGCGCCAGGACCCGCCCACTTCCGCTTTGGGGGCCAGCAACAGTTGCCAGGGCAACCCTGGGCATGGCAGGGGGCTTAAGGGGACCTGGGCCCGCCCACTTCCGCTTTGGGGGCCAGCAACAGTTGCCAGGGCAAACCTGGGCATGGCAATGGGCTTAAGGGGGCCAGGACCCGCCCACTTCCGCTTTGGGGGCCAGCAACAGTTGCCAGGACAACCCTGGGCATGGCAGGGGGCTTAAGGGGGCCTGGATCCGCCCACTTCCGCTTTGGGGGACAGCAACAGTTGCCAGGGCAACCCTGGGCATGGCAGGGGGCTTAAGGGGGCCTGGACCCGCCCACTTCCGCTTTGGGGGCCAGCAACAGTTGCCAGGGCAACCCTGGGCAAGGCAGGGGGCTTTAAGGGGGCCTGGACCCGCCCACTTCCGCTTTGGGGGCCAGCAACAGTTGCCAGGGCAACCCTGGGCATGGCAGGGGGCTTAAGGGGGCCTGGACCCGCCCACTTCCGCTTTGGGGGCCAGCAACAGTTGCCAGAGCAACCCTGGGCATGGCAGGGGGCTTTAAGGGGGCCTGGACCCGCCCACTTCCGCTTTGGGGGCCAGCAACAGTTGCAAGAGCAACCCTGGGCATGGCAGGGGGCTTTAAGGGGGTCTGGACCCGCCCACTTCAGCTTTGGGGGCCAGCAACAGTTGCCAGGGCAACCCTGGGCATGGCAGGGGGCTTTAAGGTGGCCTGGACCCGCCCACTTCAACTTTGGGGGCCAGCAACAGTTGCCAGGGCAACCCTGGGCATGGCAGGGGGCCTGGACCCACCCACTTCCGCTTTGGGGGCCAGCAACAGTTGCCAGGGCAACCCTGGACATGGCAGGGGGCTTAAGGGGACCTGGACCCGCCCACTTCCGCTTTGGGGGCCAGCAACAGTTGCTAGGGCAACATTGGGCATGGCAGGGGGCTTAAGGGGGCCTGGACCCGCCAACTTCCGCTTTGGGGGCCAGCAACAGTTGCCAGGGCAACCCTGGGCATGGTAGGGGGTTTAAGGGTGCTTGGACCCGCCCACTTCCGCTTTGGGGGCCAGCAACAGTTGCCAGGGCAACCATGGGCATGGCAGGGGCTTAAGGGGCCTGGACCCGCCCACTTCCGCTTTGGGGGCCAGCAACAGTTGCCAGGGCAACCCTGGGCATGGCAGGGGGCTTAAGGGCGCCAGGACCCGCCCACTTCCGCTTTGGGGGCCAGCAACAGTTGCCAGGGCAACATTGGGCATGGCAGGGGGCTTAAGGGCGCCAGGACCCGCCCACTTCCGCTTTGGGGGCCAGCAACAGTTGCCAGGGCAACATTGGGCATGGCAAGGGGCTTAAGGGGACCTGGGCCAGCCCACTTCCGCTTTGGGGGCCAGCAACAGTTGCCAGGGCAAACCTGGGCATGGCAATGGGCTTAAGGGGGCCTGGACCCGCCCACTTCCGCTTTGGGGGCCAGCAACAGTTGCTAGGGCAACATTGGGCATGGCAGGGGGCTTAAGGGGGCCTGGACCCGCCTACTTCCGCTTTGGGGGCCAGCAACAGTTGCCAGGGCAACCCTGGGCATGGCAGGGGGCTTAAGGGCGCCAGGACCCGCCCACTTCCGCTTTGGGGGCCAGCAACAGTTGCCAGGGCAACATTGGGCATGGCAGGGGGCTTAAGGGCGCCAGGACCCGCCAACTTCCGCTTTGGGGGCCAGCAACAGTTGCCAGAGCAACCCTGGGCATGGCAGGGGGCTTTAAGGGGGCCTGGACCCGCCCACTTCCGCTTTGGGGGCCAGCAACAGTTGCAAGAGCAACCCTGGGCATGGCAGGGGGCTTTAAGGGGGTCTGGACCCGCCCACTTCAGCTTTGGGGGCCAGCAACAGTTGCCAGGGCAACCCTGGGCATGGCAGGGGGCTTTAAGGTGGCCTGGACCCGCCCACTTCAACTTTGGGGGCCAGCAACAGTTGCCAGGGCAACCCTGGGCATGGCAGGGGGCCTGGACCCGCCCACTTCCGCTTTGGGGGCCAGCAACAGTTGCCAGGGCAACCCTGGACATGGCAGGGGGCTTAAGGGGACCTGGACCCGCCCACTTCCGCTTTGGGGGCCAGCAACAGTTGCCAGTGCTACCCTGGGCATGGCAGGGGGATTAAGGGGGCCTGGACCTGCCCACTTCCGTTTTGGGGGCCAGCAACAGTTGCCAGGGCAACCCTGGGCATGGCAGGGGGCTTAAGGGCGCCAGAACCCGCCCACTTCCGCTTTGGGGGCCAGCAACAGTTGCTAGGGCAACATTGGGCATGGCAGGGGGCTTAAGGGGGCCTGGACCCGCCCACTTCAGCTTTGGGGGCCAGCAACAGTTGCCAGGGCAACCCTGGGCATGGCAGGGGGCTTTAAGGTGGCCTGGACCCGCCCACTTCAACTTTGGGGGCCAGCAACAGTTGCCAGGGCAACCCTGGGCATGGCAGGGGGCCTGGACCCGCCCACTTCCGCTTTGGGGGCCAGCAACAGTTGCCAGGGCAACCCTGGACATGGCAGGGGGCTTAAGGGGACCTGGACCCGCCCACTTCCGCTTTGGGGGCCAGCAACAGTTGCCAGTGCTACCCTGGGCATGGCAGGGGGATTAAGGGGGCCTGGACCTGCCCACTTCCGTTTTGGGGGCCAGCAACAGTTGCCAGGGCAACCCTGGGCATGGCAGGGGGCTTAAGGGCGCCAGAACCCGCCCACTTCCGCTTTGGGGGCCAGCAACAGTTGCTAGGGCAACATTGGGCATGGCAGGGGGCTTAAGGGGGCCTGGACCCGCCAACTTCCGCTTTGGGGGCCAGCAACAGTTGCCAGGGCAACCCTGGGCATGGTAGGGGGTTTAAGGGTGCTTGGACCCGCCCACTTCCGCTTTGGGGGCCAGCAACAGTTGCCAGGGCAACCATGGGCATGGCAGGGGGCTTAAGGGGGCCTGGACCCGCCCACTTCCGCTTTGGGGGCCAGCAACAGTTGCCAGGGCAACCCTGGGCATGGCAGGGGGCTTAAGGGCGCCAGGACCCGCCCACTTCCGCTTTGGGGGCCAGCAACAGTTGCCAGGGCAACATTGGGCATGGCAGGGGGCTTAAGGGCGCCAGGACCCGCCCACTTCCGCTTTGGGGGCCAGCAACAGTTGCCAGGGCAACATTGGGCATGGCAAGGGGCTTAATGGGGACCTGGGCCAGCCCACTTCCGCTTTGGGGGCCAGCAACAGTTGCCAGGGCAAACCTGGGCATGGCAATGGGCTTAAGGGGGCCTGGACCCGCCCACTTCCGCTTTGGGGGCCAGCAACAGTTGCTAGGGCAACATTGGGCATGGCAGGGGGCTTAAGGGGGCCTGGACCCGCCTACTTCCGCTTTGGGGGCCAGCAACAGTTGCCAGGGCAACCCTGGGCATGGCAGGGGGCTTAAGGGCGCCAGGACCCGCCCACTTCCGCTTTGGGGGCCAGCAACAGTTGCCAGGGCAACATTGGGCATGGCAGGGGGCTTAAGGGCGCCAGGACCCGCCCACTTCCGCTTTGGGGGCCAGCAACAGTTGCCAGGGCAACCCTGGGCATGGCAGGGGGCTTAAGGGGACCTGGGCCCGCCCACTTCCGCTTTGGGGGCCAGCAACAGTTGCCAGGGCAAACCTGGGCATGGCAATGGGCTTAAGGGGGCCAGGACCCGCCCACTTCCGCTTTGGGGGCCAGCAACAGTTGCCAGGACAACCCTGGGCATGGCAGGGGGCTTAAAGGCGCCAGGACCCGCCCACTTCCGCTTTGGGGGCCAGCAACAGTTGCCAGGGCAACATTGGGCATGGCAGGGGGCTTAAGGGCGCCAGAACCCGCCCACTTCCGCTTTGGGGGGCAGCAACAGTGTCCAGGGCAACCCTGGGCATGGCAGGGGGCTTAAGGGGGCCTGGACCCGCCCACTTCCGCTTTGGGGGCCAGCAACAGTTGCCAGGGCAACCCTGGGCAAGGCAGGGGGCTTTAAGGGGGCCTGGACCCGCCCACTTCCGCTTTGGGGGCCAGCAACAGTTGCCAGGGCAACCCTGGGCATGGCAGGGGGCTTAAGGGGGCCTGGACCCGCCCACTTCCGCTTTGGGGGCCAGCAACAGTTGCCAGAGCAACCCTGGGCATGGCAGGGGGCTTTAAGGGGGCCTGGACCCGCCCACTTCCGCTTTGGGGGCCAGCAACAGTTGCCAGAGCAACCCTGGGCATGGCAGAGGGCTTTAAGGGGGCCTGGACCCGCCCACTTCAGCTTTGGGGGCCAGCAACAGTTGCCAGGGCAACCCTGGGCATGGCAGGGGGCTTTAAGGTGGCCTGGACCCGCCCACTTCAACTTTGGGGGCCAGCAACAGTTGCCAGGGCAACCCTGGGAATGGCAGGGGGCCTGGACCCGCCCACTTCCGCTTTGGGGGCCAGCAACAGTTGCCAGGGCAACCATGGACATGGCAGGGGGCTTAAGGGGACCTGGACCCGCCCACTTCCGCTTTGGGGGCCAGCAACAGTTGCCAGTGCTACCCTGGGCATGGCAGGGGGCTTAAGGGGGCCTGGACCTGCCCACTTCCGTTTTGGGGGCCAGCAACAGTTGCCAGGGCAACCCTGGGCATGGCAGGGGGCTTAAGGGCGCCAGAACCCGCCCACTTCCGCTTTGGGGGCCAGCAACAGTTGCTAGGGCAACATTGGGCATGGCAGGGGGCTTAAGGGGGCCTGGACCCGCCAACTTCCGCTTTGGGGGCCAGCAACAGTTGCCAGGGCAACCATGGGCATGGCAGGGGGCTTAAGGGGGCCTGGACCCGCCCACTTCCGCTTTGGGGGCCAGCAACAGTTGCCAGGGCAACCCTGGGCATGGCAGGGGGCTTAAGGGCGCCAGGACCCGCCCACTTCCGCTTTGGGGGCCAGCAACAGTTGCCAGGGCAACATTGGGCATGGCAGGGGGCTTAAGGGCGCCAGGACCCGCCCACTTCCGCTTTGGGGGCAGCAACAGTTGCCAGGGCAACCCTGGGCATGGCAGGGGGCTTAAGGGCGCCAGGACCCGCCCACTTCCGCTTTGGGGGGCAGCAACAGTTGCCAGGGCAACCCTGGGCATGGCAGGGGGCTTAAGGGTGCCAGGACCCGCCCACTTCCGCTTTGGGGGCCAGCAACAGTTGCCAGGACAACCCTGGGCATGGCAAAGGGCTTAAAGGCGCCAGGACCCGCCCACTTCCGCTTTGGGGGCCAGCAACAGTTGCCAGGGCAACATTGGGCATGGCAGGGGGCTTAAGGGCGCCAGGACCCGCCCACTTCCGCTTTGGGGGGCAGCAACAGTTGCCAGGGCAACCCTGGGCATGGCAGGGGGCTTAAGGGGGCCTGGACCCGCCCACTTCCGCTTTGGGGGCCAGCAACAGTTGCCAGGGCAACCCTGGGCAAGGCAGGGGGCTTTAAGGGGGCCTGGACCCGCCCACTTCCGCTTTGGGGGCCAGCAACAGTTGCCAGAGCAACCCTGGGCATGGCAGAGGGCTTTAAGGGGGCCTGGACCCGCCCACTTCAGCTTTGGGGGCCAGCAACAGTTGCCAGGGCAACCCTGGGCATGGCAGGGGGCTTTAAGGTGGCCTGGACCCGCCCACTTCAACTTTGGGGGCCAGCAACAGTTGCCAGGGCAACCCTGGGAATGGCAGGGGGCCTGGACCCGCCCACTTCCGCTTTGGGGGCCAGCAACAGTTGCCAGGGCAACCCTGGACATGGCAGGGGGCTTAAGGGGACCTGGACCCGCCCACTTCCGCTTTGGGGGCCAGCAACAGTTGCCAGTGCTACCCTGGGCATGGCAGGGGGCTTAAGGGGGCCTGGACCTGCCCACTTCCGTTTTGGGGGCCAGCAACAGTTGCCAGGGCAACCCTGGGCATGGCAGGGGGCTTAAGGGCGCCAGAACCCGCCCACTTCCGCTTTGGGGGCCAGCAACAGTTGCTAGGGCAACATTGGGCATGGCAGGGGGCTTAAGGGGGCCTGGACCCGCCAACTTCCGCTTTGGGGGCCAGCAACAGTTGCCAGGGCAACCATGGGCATGGCAGGGGGCTTAAGGGGGCCTGGACCCGCCCACTTCCGCTTTGGGGGCCAGCAACAGTTGCCAGGGCAACCCTGGGCATGGCAGGGGGCTTTAAGGTGGCCTGGACCCGCCCACTTCAACTTTGGGGGCCAGCAACAGTTGCCAGGGCAACCCTGGGAATGGCAGGGGGCCTGGACCCGCCCACTTCCGCTTTGGGGGCCAGCAACAGTTGCCAGGGCAACCCTGGACATGGCAGGGGGCTTAAGGGGACCTGGACCCGCCCACTTCCGCTTTGGGGGCCAGCAACAGTTGCCAGTGCTACCCTGGGCATGGCAGGGGGCTTAAGGGCGCCAGAACCCGCCCACTTCCGCTTTGGGGGCCAGCAACAGTTGCTAGGGCAACATTGGGCATGGCAGGGGGCTTAAGGGGGCCTGGACCCGCCAACTTCCGCTTTGGGGGCCAGCAACAGTTGCCAGGGCAACCATGGGCATGGCAGGGGGCTTAAGGGGGCCTGGACCCGCCCACTTCCGCTTTGGGGGCCAGCAACAGTTGCCAGGGCAACCCTGGGCATGGCAGGGGGCTTAAGGGCGCCAGGACCCGCCCACTTCCGCTTTGGGGGCCAGCAACAGTTGCCAGGGCAACATTGGGCATGGCAGGGGGCTTAAGGGCGCCAGGACCCGCCCACTTCCGCTTTGGGGGGCAGTAACAGTTGCCAGGGCAACCCTGGGCATGGCAGGGGGCTTAATGGCGCCAGGACCCGCCCACTTCCGCTTTGGGGGGCAGCAACAGTTGCCAGGGCAACCCTGGGCATGGCAGGGGGCTTAAGGGGGCCAGGACCCGCCCACTTCCGCTTTGGGGGCCAGCAACAGTTGCCAGGGCAACCCTGGGCATGGCAGGGGGCTTAAGGGCGCCAGGACCCGCCCACTTCCGCTTTGGGGGCCAGCAACAGTTGCCAGGGCAACATTGGGCATGGCAGGGGGCTTAAGGGCGCCAGGACCCGCCCACTTCCGCTTTGGGGGCCAGCAACAGTTGCCAGGGCAACCCTGGGCATGGCAGGGGGCTTAAGGGGACCTGGGCCCGCCCACTTCCGCTTTGGGGGCCAGCAACAGTTGCCAGGGCAAACCTGGGCATGGCAATGGGCTTAAGGGGGCCAGAACCCGCCCACTTCCGCTTTGGGGGCCAGCAACAGTTGCCAGGACAACCCTGGGCATGGCAGGGGGCTTAAGGGGGCCTGGATCCGCCCACTTCCGCTTTGGGGGACAGCAACAGTTGCCAGGGCAACCCTGGGCATGGCAGGGGGCTTAAGTGGGCCTGGACCCGCCCACTTCCGCTTTGGGGGCCAGCAACAGTTGCCAGGGCAACCCTGGGCAAGGCAGGGGGCTTTAAGGGGGCCTGGACCCGCCCACTTCCGCTTTGGGGGCCAGCAACAGTTGCCAGGGCAACCCTGGGCATGGCAGGGGGCTTAAGGGGGCCTGGACCCGCCCACTTCCGCTTTGGGGGCCAGCAACAGTTGCCAGAGCAACCCTGGGCATTGCAGGGGGCTTTAAGGGGGCCTGGACCCGCCCACTTCCGCTTTGGGGGCCAGCAACAGTTGCAAGAGCAACCCTGGGCATGGCAGGGGGCTTTAAGGTGGCCTGGACCCGCCCACTTCAACTTTGGGGGCCAGCAACAGTTGCCAGGGCAACCCTGGGCATGGCAGGGGGCCTGGACCCGCCCACTTCCGCTTTGGGGGCCAGCAACAGTTGCCAGGGCAACCCTGGACATGGCAGGGGGCTTAAGGGGACCTGGACCCGCCCACTTCCGCTTTGGGGGCCAGCAACAGTTGCCAGTGCTACCCTGGGTATGGCAGGGGGCTTAAGGGGGCCTGGACCTGCCCACTTCCGTTTTGGGGGCCAGCAACAGTTGCCAGGGCAACCCTGGGCATGGTAGGGGGTTTAAGGGTGCTTGGACCCGCCCACTTCCGCTTTGGGGGCCAGCAACAGTTGCCAGGGCAACCCTGGGCATGGCAGGGGGCTTAATGGCGCCAGGACCCGCCCACTTCCGCTTTGGGGGGCAGCAACAGTTGCCAGGGCAACCCTGGGCATGGCAGGGGGCTTAAGGGGGCCAGGACCCGCCCACTTCCGCTTTGGGGGCCAGCAACAGTTGCCAGGGCAACCCTGGGCATGGCAGGGGGCTTAAGGGCGCCAGGACCCGCCCACTTCCGCTTTGGGGGCCAGCAACAGTTGCCAGGGCAACATTGGGCATGGCAGGGGGCTTAAGGGCGCCAGGACCCGCCCACTTCCGCTTTGGGGGCCAGCAACAGTTGCCAGGGCAACCCTGGGCATGGCAGGGGGCTTAAGGGGACCTGGGCCCGCCCACTTCCGCTTTGGGGGCCAGCAACAGTTGCCAGGGCAAACCTGGGCATGGCAATGGGCTTAAGGGGGCCAGGACCCGCCCACTTCCGCTTTGGGGGCCAGCAACAGTTGCCAGGACAACCCTGGGCATGGCAGGGGGCTTAAGGGGGCCTGGATCCGCCCACTTCCGCTTTGGGGGACAGCAACAGTTGCCAGGGCAACCCTGGGCATGGCAGGGGGCTTAAGGGCGCCAGGACCCGCCCACTTCCGCTTTGGGGGCCAGCAACAGTTGCCAGGGCAACATTGGGCATGGCAGGGGGCTTAAGGGCGCCAGGACCCGCCCACTTCCGCTTTGGGGGCCAGCAACAGTTGCCAGGGCAACATTGGGCATGGCAGGGGGCTTAAGGGCGCCAGGACCCGCCCACTTCCGCTTTGGGGGCCAGCAACAGTTGCCAGGGCAACCCTGGGCATGGCAGGGGGCTTAAGGGGACCTGGGCCCGCCCACTTCCGCTTTGGGGGCCAGCAACAGTTGCCAGGGCAAACCTGGGCATGGCAATGGGCTTAAGGGGGCCAGGACCCGCCCACTTCCGCTTTGGGGGCCAGCAACAGTTGCCAGGACAACCCTGGGCATGGCAGGGGGCTTAAGGGGGCCTGGATCCGCCCACTTCCGCTTTGGGGGACAGCAACAGTTGCCAGGGCAACCCTGGGCATGGCAGGGGGCTTAAGTGGGCCTGGACCCGCCCACTTCCGCTTTGGGGGCCAGCAACAGTTGCCAGGGCAACCCTGGGCAAGGCAGGGGGCTTTAAGGGGGCCTGGACCCGCCCACTTCCGCTTTGGGGGCCAGCAACAGTTGCCAGGGCAACCCTGGGCATGGCAGGGGGCTTAAGGGGGCCTGGACCCGCCCACTTCCGCTTTGGGGGCCAGCAACAGTTGCCAGAGCAACCCTGGGCATTGCAGGGGGCTTTAAGGGGGCCTGGACCCGCCCACTTCCGCTTTGGGGGCCAGCAACAGTTGCAAGAGCAACCCTGGGCATGGCAGGGGGCTTTAAGGGGGTCTGGACCCGCCCACTTCAGCTTTGGGGGCCAGCAACAGTTGCCAGGGCAACCCTGGGCATGGCAGGGGGCTTTAAGGTGGCCTGGACCCGCCCACTTCAACTTTGGGGGCCAGCAACAGTTGCCAGGGCAACCCTGGGCATGGCAGGGGGCCTGGACCCGCCCACTTCCGCTTTGGGGGCCAGCAACAGTTGCCAGGGCAACCCTGGGCATGGCAGGGGGCTTATGGGCGCCATAACCCGCCCACTTCCGCTTTGGGGGCCAGCAACAGTTGCTAGGGCAACATTGGGCATGGCAGGGGGCTTAAGGGGGCCTGGACCCGCCAACTTCCGCTTTGGGGGCCAGCAACAGTTGCCAGGGCAACCCTGGGCATGGTAGGGGGTTTAAGGGTGCTTGGACCCGCCCACTTCCGCTTTGGGGGCCAGCAACAGTTGCCAGGGCAACCATGGGCATGGCAGGGGGCTTAAGGGGGCCTGGACCCGCCCACTTCCGCTTTGGGGGCCAGCAACAGTTGCCAGGGCAACCCTGGGCATGGCAGGGGGCTTAAGGGCGCCAGGACCCGCCCACTTCCGCTTTGGGGGCCAGCAACAGTTGCCAGGGCAACATTGGGCATGGCAGGGGGCTTAAGGGCGCCAGGACCCGCCCACTTCCGCTTTGGGGGGCAGCAACAGTTGCCAGGGCAACCCTGGGCATGGCAGGGGGCTTAAGGGCGCCAGGACCCGCCCACTTCCGCTTTGGGGGGCAGCAACAGTTGCCAGGGCAACCCTGGGCATGGCAGGGGGCTTAAGGGGGCCAGGACCCGCCCACTTCCGCTTTGGGGGCCAGCAACAGTTGCCAGGGCAACCCTGGGCATGGCAGGGGGCTTAAGGGCGCCAGGACCCGCCCACTTCCGCTTTGGGGGCCAGCAACAGTTGCCAGGGCAACATTGGGCATGGCAGGGGGCTTAAGGGCGCCAGGACCCGCCCACTTCCGCTTTGGGGGCCAGCAACAGTTGCCAGGGCAACCCTGGGCATGGCAGGGGGCTTAAGGGGACCTGGGCCCGCCCACTTCCGCTTTGGGGGCCAGCAACAGTTGCCAGGGCAAACCTGGGCATGGCAATGGGCTTAAGGGGGCCAGGACCCGCCCACTTCCGCTTTGGGGGCCAGCAACAGTTGCCAGGGCAACCCTGGGCATGGCAGGGGGCTTAAGGGCGCCAGAACCCGCCCACTTCCGCTTTGGGGGCCAGCAACAGTTGCTAGGGCAACATTGGGCATGGCAGGGGGCTTAAGGGGGCCTGGACCCGCCAACTTCCGCTTTGGGGGCCAGCAACAGTTGCCAGGGCAACATTGGGCATGGCAGGGGGCTTAAGGGCGCCAGGACCCGCCCACTTCCGCTTTGGGGGCCAGCAACAGTTGCCAGGGCAACCCTGGGCATGGCAGGGGGCTTAAGGGGACCTGGGCCCGCCCACTTCCGCTTTGGGGGCCAGCAACAGTTGCCAGGGCAAACCTGGGCATGGCAATGGGCTTAAGGGGGCCAGGACCCGCCCACTTCCGCTTTGGGGGCCAGCAACAGTTGCCAGGACAACCCTGGGCATGGCAGGGGGCTTAAAGGCGCCAGGACCCGCCCACTTCCGCTTTGGGGGCCAGCAACAGTTGCCAGGGCAACATTGGGCATGGCAGGGGGCTTAAGGGCGCCAGGACCCGCCCACTTCCGCTTTGGGGGGCAGCAACAGTTGCCAGGGCAACCCTGGGCATGGCAGGGGGCTTAAGGGGGCCTGGACCCGCCCACTTCCGCTTTGGGGGCCAGCAACAGTTGCCAGGGCAACCCTGGGCAAGGCAGGGGGCTTTAAGGGGGCCTGGACCCGCCCACTTCCGCTTTGGGGGCCAGCAACAGTTGCCAGGGCAACCCTGGGCATGGCAGGGGGCTTAAGGGGGCCTGGACCCGCCCACTTCCGCTTTGGGGGCCAGCAACAGTTGCCAGAGCAACCCTGGGCATGGCAGGGGGCTTTAAGGGGGCCTGGACCCGCCCACTTCCGCTTTGGGGGCCAGCAACAGTTGCCAGGACAACCCTGGGCATGGCAGGGGGCTTAAAGGCGCCAGGACCCGCCCACTTCCGCTTTGGGGGCCAGCAACAGTTGCCAGGGCAACATTGGGCATGGCAGGGGGCTTAAGGGCGCCAGGACCCGCCCACTTCCGCTTTGGGGGGCAGCAACAGTTGCCAGGGCAACCCTGGGCATGGCAGGGGGCTTAAGGGGGCCTGGACCCACCCACTTCCGCTTTGGGGGCCAGCAACAGTTGCCAGAGCAACCCTGGGCATGGCAGGGGGCTTTAAGGGGGCCTGGACCCGCCCACTTCCGCTTTGGGGGCCAGCAACAGTTGCCAGGGCAACCCTGGGCATGGCAGGGGGCTTTAAGGTGGCCTGGACCCGCCCACTTCCGCTTTGGGGGCCAGCAACAGTTGCCAGGGCAACCCTGGGCATGGCAGGGGGCCTGGACCCGCCCACTTCCGCTTTGGGGGCCAGCAACAGTTGCCAGGGCAACCCTGGGCATGGCAGGGGTCTTAAGAAGGCCTGGACCCACCCACTTCCGCTTTGGGGGCCAGCATCAGTTGCCAGGGCAACCCTGGGCATGGCAGGGGGCTTAGGGGGGCCTGGACCCGCCCACATCCGCTTTGGGGGCGAGCAACAGTTGCCAGGGCAACCCTGGGCATGGCAGGGGGCTTTAAGGGGGCCTGGACCCGCCCACTTCCGCTTTGGGGGCCAGCAACAGTTGCCAGAGCAACCCTTTGCATGGCAGGGGGCTTTAAGGGGGCCTGGACCCGCCCACTTCCGCTTTGGGGGCCAGCAACAGTTGCCAGAGCAACCCTGGGCATGGCAGGGGGCTTTAAGGGGGCCTGGACCCGCCCACTTCCGCTTTGGGGGCCAGCAACAGTTGCCAGGGCAACCCTGGGCATGGCAGGGGGCTTTAAGGTGGCCTGGACCCGCCCACTTCCGCTTTGGGGGCCAGCAACAGTTGCCAGGGCAACCCTGGGCATGGCAGGGGGCCTGGACCCGCCCACTTCCGCTTTGGGGGCCAGCAACAGTTGCCAGGGCAACCCTGGGCATGGCAGGGGTCTTAAGAAGGCCTGGACCCACCCACTTCCGCTTTGGGGGCCAGCAACAGTTGCCAGGGCAACCCTGGGCATGGCAGGGGGCTTAGGGGGGCCTGGACCCGCCCACATCCGCTTTGGGGGCCAGCAACAGTTGCCAGGGCAACCCTGGGCATGGCAGGGGGCTTTAAGGTGGCCTGGACCCGCCAACTTCCGCTTTGGGGGCCAGCAACAGTTGCCAGGGCAACCCTGGGCATGGCATGGGGCTTTAAGGTGGCCTGGACCCGCCCACTTCCGCTTTGGGGGCCAGCAACAGTTGCCAGGGCAACCCTGGGCATGGCTGGGGGCTTTAAGGGGGCCTGGACCCGCCCACTTCCGCTTTGGGGGCCATCAACAGTTGCCAGGCCAACCCTGGGCATGGCAGGGGGCTATAAGAGGGCCTGGACCCGCCCACTTCCGCTTTGGGGGCCAGCAACAGTTGCCAGGGCAACCCTGGGCATGGCAGGGGGCTTAAGAAGGCCTGGACCCACCCACTTCCGCTTTGGGGGCCAGCAACAGTTGCCAGGGCAACCCTGGGCATGGCAGGGGGCTTAAGGGGGCCTGGACCCACCCACTTCCGCTTTGGGGGCCAGCAACAGTTGCCAGGGCAACCCTGGGCATGGCAGGGGGCTTAAGGGGGCCTGGATCCGCCCACTTCCGCTTTGGGGGCCAGCAACAGTTGCCAGGGCAACCCTGGGCATGGCAGGGGGCTTAGAGGGGCCTGGACCCACCCACATCCGCTTTGGGGGCCAGCAACAGTTGCCAGGGCAACCCTGGGCATGGCAGGGGGCTTTAAGGGGGCCTGGACCCGCCCACTTCCGCTTTGGGGGCCAGCAACAGTTGCCAGGGCAACCCTGGGCATGGCAGGGGGCTTTAAGGTGGCCTGGACCCGCCCACTTCCGCTTTGGGGGCCAGCAACAGTTGCCAGGGCAACCCTGGGCATGGCAGGGGGCCTGGACCCGCCCACTTCCGCTTTGGGGGCCAGCAACAGTTGCCAGGGCAACCCTGGGCATGGCAGGGGTCTTAAGAAGGCCTGGACCCACCCACTTCCGCTTTGGGGGCCAGCATCAGTTGCCAGGGCAACCCTGGGCATGGCAGGGGGCTTAGGGGGGCCTGGACCCGCCCACATCCGCTTTGGGGGCGAGCAACAGTTGCCAGGGCAACCCTGGGCATGGCAGGGGGCTTTAAGGGGGCCTGGACCCGCCCACTTCCGCTTTGGGGGCCAGCAACAGTTGCCAGAGCAACCCTTTGCATGGCAGGGGGCTTTAAGGGGGCCTGGACCCGCCCACTTCCGCTTTGGGGGCCAGCAACAGTTGCCAGAGCAACCCTGGGCATGGCAGGGGGCTTTAAGGGGGCCTGGACCCGCCCACTTCCGCTTTGGGGGCCAGCAACAGTTGCCAGGGCAACCCTGGGCATGGCAGGGGGCTTTAAGGTGGCCTGGACCCGCCCACTTCCGCTTTGGGGGCCAGCAACAGTTGCCAGGGCAACCCTGGGCATGGCTGGGGGCCTGGACCCGCCCACTTCCGCTTTGGGGGCCAGCAACAGTTGCCAGGGCAACCCTGGGCATGGCAGGGGTCTTAAGAAGGCCTGGACCCACCCACTTCCGCTTTGGGGGCCAGCAACAGTTGCCAGGGCAACCCTGGGCATGGCAGGGGGCTTAGGGGGGCCTGGACCCGCCCACATCCGCTTTGGGGGCTGTCACGGACCCACCGGTCGCCTGCTCCGATACGTCAATCTGAGCAGCTCCGGCCGTGACTGGGGTTCACTCAGGACACTCGGGTCCTTTCCTTGAGGTACACTGCCACCAGCCAAAACCTGATTTTAGCGCCTGAAACTGCGCAAGGGGCGGCTTGGCTCGCCCCTGACCACACAATACAAGATAACAATGGTAACGCTTTCCAGCCTTTCTCTTCTGAGGCTAATGAGTCTTAAGAACACAGAACCAGGACTGAGAATATGTATTATTTATTCCTAGAAAACTACAGAGCTTTAGAAAATAGTTACAAGATTTTACAGTGATTTTAAAAGTACACACGAGTTTTAAATGCAATTTCAAAAATAAAAAGGGAAAAAAGACAGAACCTATCTTACACTTAAATACAGATCCTGACGTGGGGGGGTCCTCCACAAGAAATCTCTCGTCGCCTACAGCCTGTTTTGCTAGACCCCCAGGTAGTGACACTGACTATAGGGAGAAGGTCTTAGTTATACCTTGCAGACTCCCTCATCCCTCCCACCCTTGGGATTCCACTCTTTCCATGCTGAAGGAGTGTGGAAGGTCCCTGGCAATGTACAGTCTGCTGTTTTCAAAGTGATTGATCCTCTTTCCTTGCATAGCAGACCCACTGATAAGAGATGTGAAGGAAGGGGACAAACTCTAACCTCTTCTCCTGGACCATGGTTTATGAGGGCTCAGATCTTATCTTACATCCTGACTCCGGAGGAGTCCACAGATGTCACACTGAGGAAATACAGGCCTCAAACTTAGACCAGGGTCACCTACAGTTTACATACAAGACATGTCCTGATTCCAATACTTACAGGAGACATAACTATTACACCAATATCAGACATACATTCACCGGACAGATAATCATAACAGGAGGCATACGTTAATTTGATCGATCACCTGATCTGATCGTTACAGGGGCCAGCAACAGTTGCCAGGGCAACCCTGGGCATGGCAGGGGGCTTTAAGGTGGCCTGGACCCGCCAACTTCCGCTTTGGGGGCCAGCAACAGTTGCCAGGGCAACCCTGGGCATGGCAGGGGGCTTTAAGGTGGCCTGGACCCGCCCACTTCCGCTTTGGGGGCCAGCAACAGTTGCCAGGGCAACCCTGGGCATGGCTGGGGGCTTTAAGGGGGCCTGGACCCACCCACTTCCGCTTTGGGGGCCATCAACAGTTGCCAGGCCAACCCTGGGCATGGCAGGGGGCTTTAAGAGGGCCTGGACCCGCCCACTTCCGCTTTGGGGGCCAGCAACAGTTGCCAGGGCAACCCTGGGCATGGCAGGGGGCTTAAGAAGGCCTGGACCCACCCACTTCCGCTTTGGGGGCCAGCAACAGTTGCCAGGGCAACCCTGGGCATGGCAGGGGGCTTAGGGGGCCTGGACCCACCCACTTCCGCTTTGGGGGCCAGCAACAGTTGCCAGGGCAACCCTGGGCATGGCAGGGGGCTTAAGGGGGCCTGGATCCGCCCACTTCCGCTTTGGGGGCCAGCAACAGTTGCCTGGGCAACCTTGGGCATGGCAGGGGGCTTAGAGGGGCCTGGACCCACCCACATCCGCTTTGGGGGCCAGCAACAGTTGCCAGGGCAACCCTGGGCATGGCAGGGGGCTTAGAGGGGCCTGGACCCGCCCACATCCGCTTTTGGGGCCAGCAACAGTTGCCAGGGCAACCCTGGGCATGGCAGGGGGCTTAAGGGGGCCTGGACCCACCCACTTCCGCTTTGGGGGCCAGCAACAGTTGCCAGGGCAACCCTGGGCATGGCAGGGGGCTTAAGGGGGCCTGGACCCGCCCATTTCCGCTTTGGGGGCCAGCAACAGTTGCCAGGGCAACCCTGGGCATGGCAGGGGGCTTAGGGGGGCCTGGACCCGCCCACTTCCGCTTTGGGGGCCAGCAACAGTTGCCAGGGCAACCCTGGGCATGGCAGGGGGCTTATGGGGGCCTGGACCCGCCCACTTCCGCTTTGGGGGCCAGCAACAGTTGCCAGGGCAACCCTGGGCATGGCAGGGGGCTTAGGGGGGCCTGGACCCGCCCACATCCGCTTTGGGGGCCAGCAACAGTTGCCAGAGCAACCCTGGGCATGGCAGGGGGCTTTAAGGGGGCCTGGACCCGCCCACTTCCGCTTTGGGGGCCAGCAACAGTTGCCAGGGCAACCCTGAGCATGGCAGGGGGCTTTAAGGGGGCCTAAACCCGCCAACTTCCGCTTTGGGGGCCAGCAACAGTTGCCAGGGCAACCCTGGGCATGGCAGGGGGCTTTAAGGTGGCCTGGACCCGCCCACTTCCGCTTTGGGGGCCAGCAACAGTTGCCAGGGCAACCCTGGGCATGGCTGGGGGCTTTAAGGGGGCCTGGACCCGCCCACTTCCGCTTTGGGGGCCAGCAACAGTTGCCAGGGCAACCCTGGGCATGGCAGGGGGCTTTAAAAGGGCCTGGACCCGCCCACTTCCGCTTTGGGGGCCAGCAACAGTTGCCAGGGCAACCCTGGGCATGGCAGGGGGCTTAAGAGGGCCTGGACCCACCCACTTCCGCTTTGGGGGCCAGCAACAGTTGCCAGGGCAACCCTGGGCATGGCAGGGGGCTTAAGGGGGCCTGGATCCGCCCACTTCCGCTTTGGGGGACATCAACAGTTGCCAGGGCAACCCTGGGCATGGCAGGGGGCTTAAGGGGGCCTGGAACCGCCCACTTCCGCTTTGGGGGCCAGCAACAGTTGCCAGGGCAACCCTGGGCATGGCAGGGGGCTTAAGGGGGCCTGGACCCGCCCACTTCCGCTTTTGGGGCCAGCAACAGTTGCCAGGGCAACCCTGGGCATGGCAGGGGGCTTAAGGGGGCCTGGACCCGCCCACTTCCGCTTTGGGGGCCAGCAACAGTTGCCAGGGCAACCCTGGGCAAGGCAGGGGGCTTTAAGGGGGCCTGGACCCGCCCACTTCCGCTTTGGGGGCCAGCAACAGTTGCCAGGGCAACCCTGGGCAAGGCAGGGGGCTTTAAGGGGGCCTGGACCCGCCCACTTCCGCTTTGGGGGCCAGCAACAGTTGCCAGGGCAACCCTGGGCATGGCAGGGGGCTTAAGGGGGCCTGGACCCGCCCACTTCCGCTTTGGGGGCCAGCAACAGTTGCCAGAGCAACCCTGGGCATGGCAGGGGGCTTTAAGGGGGCCTGGACCCGCCCACTTCCGCTTTGGGGGCCAGCAACAGTTGCCAGAGCAACCCTGGGCATGGCAGGGGGCTTTAAGGGGGCCTGGACCCGCCCACTTCAGCTTTGGGGGCCAGCAACAGTTGCCAGGGCAACCCTGGGCATGGCAGGGGGCTTTAAGGTGGCCTGGACCCGCCCACTTCAACTTTGGAGGCCAGCAACAGTTGCCAGGGCAACCCTGGGCATGGCAGGGGGCCTGGACCCGCCCACTTCCGCTTTGGGGGCCAGCAACAGTTGCCAGTGCTACCCTGGGCATGGCAGGGGGCTTAAGGGGGCCTGGACCTGCCCACTTCCGCTTTGGGGGCCAGCAACAGTTGCCAGGGCAACCCTGGGCATGGCAGGGGGCTTAAGGGCGCCAGAACCCGCCCACTTCCGCTTTGGGGGCCAGCAACAGTTGCCAGGGCAACATTGGGCATGGCAGGGGGCTTAAGGGGGCCTGGACCCGCCAACTTCCGCTTTGGGGGCCAGCAACAGTTGCCAGGGCAACCCTGGGCATGGTAGGGGGTTTAAGGGTGCTTGGACCCGCCCACTTCCGCTTTGGGGGCCAGCAACAGTTGCCAGGGCAACCATGGGCATGGCAGGGGGCTTAAGGGGGCCTGGACCCGCCCACTTCCGCTTTGGGGGCCAGCAACAGTTGCCAGGGCAACCCTGGGCATGGCAGGGGGCTTAAGGGCGCCAGGACCCGCCCACTTCCGCTTTGGGGGCCAGCAACAGTTGCCAGGGCAACATTGGGCATGGCAGGGGGCTTAAGGGCGCCAGGACCCGCCCACTTCCGCTTTGGGGGGCAGCAACAGTTGCCAGGGCAACCCTGGGCATGGCAGGGGGATTAAGGGCGCCAGGACCCGCCCACTTCCGCTTTGGGGGGCAGCAACAGTTGCCAGGGCAACCCTGGGCATGGCAGGGGGCTTAAGGGGGCCAGGACCCGCCCACTTCCGCTTTGGGGGCCAGCAACAGTTGCCAGGGCAACCCTGGGCATGGCAGGGGGCTTTAAGGTGGCCTGGACCCGCCCACTTCCGCTTTGGGGGCCAGCAACAGTTGCCAGGGCAACCCTGGGCATGGCTGGGGGCTTTAAGGGGGCCTGGACCCGCCCACTTCCGCTTTGGGGGCCAGCAACAGTTGCCAGGGCAACCCTGGGCATGGCAGGGGGCTTTAAGAGGGCCTTGACCCGCCCACTTCCGCTTTGGGGGCCAGCAACAGTTGCCAGGGCAACCCTGGGCATGGCAGGGGGCTTAAGAAGGCCTGGACCCACCCACTTCCGCTTTGGGGGCCAGCAACAGTTGCCAGGGCAACCCTGGGCATGGCAGGGGGCTTAAGGGGGCCTGGATCCGCCCACTTCCGCTTTGGGGGACAGCAACAGTTGCCAGGGCAACCCTGGGCATGGCAGGGGGCTTAAGGGGGCCTGGAACCGCCCACTTCCGCTTTTGGGGCCAGCAACAGTTGCCAGGGCAACCCTGGGCATGGCAGGGGGCTTAAGGGGGCCTGGACCCGCCCACTTCCGCTTTGGGGGCCAGCAACAGTTGCCAGGGAAACCCTGGGCAAGGCAGGGGGCTTAAGGGCGCCAGGACCCGCCCACTTCCGCTTTGGGGGCCAGCAACAGTTGCCAGGGCAACATTGGGCATGGCAGGGGGCTTAAGGGCGCCAGGACCCGCCCACTTCCGCTTTGGGGGGCAGCAACAGTTGCCAGGGCAACCCTGGGCATGGCAGGGGGATTAAGGGCGCCAGGACCCGCCCACTTCCGCTTTGGGGGGCAGCAACAGTTGCCAGGGCAACCCTGGGCATGGCAGGGGGCTTAAGGGGGCCTGGACCCGCCCACTTCCGCTTTGGGGGCCAGCAACAGTTGCCAGGGCAACATTGGGCATGGCAGGGGGCTTAAGGGCGCCAGGACCCGCCCACTTCCGCTTTGGGGGCCAGCAACAGTTGCCAGGGCAACCCTGGGCATGGCAGGGGGCTTTAAGGTGGCCTGGACCCGCCCACTTCCGCTTTGGGGGCCAGCAACAGTTGCCAGGGCAACCCTGGGCATGGCTGGGGGCTTTAAGGGGGCCTGGACCCGCCCACTTCCGCTTTGGGGGCCAGCAACAGTTGCCAGGGCAACCCTGGGCATGGCAGGGGGCTTTAAGAGGGCCTGGACCCGCCCACTTCCGCTTTGGGGGCCAGCAACAGTTGCCAGGGCAACCCTGGGCATGGCAGGGGGCTTAAGAAGGCCTGGACCCACCCACTTCCGCTTTGGGGGCCAGCAACAGTTGCCAGGGCAACCCTGGGCATGGCAGGGGGCTTAAGGGGGCCTGGATCCGCCCACTTCCGCTTTGGGGGCCAGCAACAGTTGCCAGGGCAACCCTGGGCATGGCAGGGGGCTTAAGGGGGCCTGGACCCGCCCACTTCCGCTTTTGGGGCCAGCAACAGTTGCCAGGTCAACCCTGGGCATGGCAGGGGGCTTAAGGGGGCCTGGACCAGCCCATTTCCGCTTTGGGGGCCAGCAACAGTTGCCAGGGCAACCCTGGGCATGGCAGGGGGCTTAGGGGGGCCTGGACCCGCCCACTTCCGCTTTGGGGGCCAGCAACAGTTGCCAGGGCAACCCTGGGCATGGCAGGGGGCTTATGGGGGCCTGGACCCGCCCACTTCCGCTTTGGGGGCCAGCAACAGTTGCCAGGGCAACCCTGGGCATGGCAGGGGGCTTAGGGGGGCCTGGACCCGCCCACATCCGCTTTGGGGGCCAGCAACAGTTGCCAGAGCAACCCAGGGCATGGCAGGGGGCTTTAAGGGGGCCTGGACCCGCCCACTTCCGCTTTGGGGGCCAGCAACAGTTGCCAGGGCAACCCTCAGCATGGCAGGGGGCTTTAAGGGGGCCTAAACCCGCCAACTTCCGCTTTGGGGGCCAGCAACAGTTGCCAGGGCAACCCTGGGCATGGCAGGGGGCTTTAAGGTGGCCTGTACCCGCCCACTTCCGCTTTGGGGGCCAGCAACAGTTGCCAGGGCAACCCTGGGCATGGCTGGGGGCTTTAAGGGGGCCTGGACCCGCCCACTTCCGCTTTGGGGGCCAGCAACAGTTGCCAGGGCAACCCTTAGCATGGCAGGGGGCTTTAAGAGGGCCTGGACCCGCCCACTTCCGCTTTGGGGGCCAGCAACAGTTGCCAGGGCAACCCTGGGCATGGCAGGGGGCTTAAGAAGGCCTGGACCCACCCACTTCCGCTTTGGGGGCCAGCAACAGTTGCCAGGGCAACCCTGGGCATGGCAGGGGGCTTAAGGGCGCCAGGACCCGCCCACTTCCGCTTTGGGGGCCAGCAACAGTTGCCAGGGCAACATTGGGCATGGCAGGGGGCTTAAGGGCGCCAGGACCCGCCCACTTCCGCTTTGGGGGGCAGCAACAGTTGCCAGGGCAACCCTGGGCATGGCAGGGGGATTAAGGGCGCCAGGACCCGCCCACTTCCGCTTTGGGGGGCAGCAACAGTTGCCAGGGCAACCCTGGGCATGGCAGGGGGCTTAAGGGGGCCAGGACCCGCCCACTTCCGCTTTGGGGGCCAGCAACAGTTGCCAGGGCAACATTGGGCATGGCAGGGGGCTTAAGGGCGCCAGGACCCGCCCACTTCCGCTTTGGGGGCCAGCAACAGTTGCCAGGGCAACCCTGGGCATGGCAGGGGGCTTTAAGGTGGCCTGGACCCGCCCACTTCCGCTTTGGGGGCCAGCAACAGTTGCCAGGGCAACCCTGGGCATGGCTGGGGGCTTTAAGGGGGCCTGGACCCGCCCACTTCCGCTTTGGGGGCCAGCAACAGTTGCCAGGGCAACCCTGGGCATGGCAGGGGGCTTTAAGAGGGCCTGGACCCGCCCACTTCCGCTTTGGGGGCCAGCAACAGTTGCCAGGGCAACCCTGGGCATGGCAGGGGGCTTAAGAAGGCCTGGACCCACCCACTTCCGCTTTGGGGGCCAGCAACAGTTGCCAGGGCAACCCTGGGCATGGCAGGGGGCTTAAGGGGGCCTGGATCCGCCCACTTCCGCTTTGGGGGCCAGCAACAGTTGCCAGGGCAACCCTGGGCATGGCAGGGGGCTTAAGGGGGCCTGGACCCGCCCACTTCCGCTTTTGGGGCCAGCAACAGTTGCCAGGGCAACCCTGGGCATGGCAGGGGGCTTAAGGGGGCCTGGACCCGCCCACTTCCGCTTTGGGGGCCAGCAACAGTTGCCAGGGAAACCCTGGGCAAGGCAGGGGGCTTTAAGGGGGCCTGGACCCGCCCACTTCCGCTTTGGGGGCCAGCAACAGTTGCCAGGGCAACCCTGGGCATGGCAGGGGGCTTAAGGGGGCCTGGACCCGCCCACTTCCGCTTTGGGGGCCAGCAACAGTTGCCAGAGCAACCCTGGGCATGGCAGGGGGCTTTAAGGGGGCCTGGACCCGCCCACTTCCGCTTTGGGGGCCAGCAACAGTTGCCAGAGCAACCCTGGGCATGGCAGGGGGCTTTAAGGGGGCCTGGACCCGCCCACTTCAGCTTTGGGGGCCAGCAACAGTTGCCAGGGCAACCCTGGGCATGGCAGGGGGCTTTAAGGTGGCCTGGACCCGCCCACTTCAACTTTGGGGGCCAGCAACAGTTGCCAGGGCAACCCTGGGCATGGCAGGGGGCCTGGACCCGCCCACTTCCGCTTTGGGGGCCAGCAACAGTTGCCAGGGCAACCCTGGACATGGCAGGGGGCTTAAGGGGACCTGGACCCGCCCACTTCCGCTTTGGGGGCCAGCAACAGTTGCCAGTGCTACCCTGGGCATGGCAGGGGGCTTAAGGGGGCCTGGACCCGCCCACTTCAGCTTTGGGGGCCAGCAACAGTTGCCAGGGCAACCCTGGGCATGGCAGGGGGCTTAAGGGCGCCAGAACCCGCCCACTTCCGCTTTGGGGGCCAGCAACAGTTGCCAGGGCAACCCTGGGCAAGGCAGGGGGCTTTAAGGGGGCCTGGACCCGCCCACTTCCGCTTTGGGGGCCAGCAACAGTTGCCAGGGCAACCCTGGACATGGCAGGGGGCTTAAGGGGACCTGGACCCGCCCACTTCCGCTTTGGGGGCCAGCAACAGTTGCCAGTGCTACCCTGGGCATGGTAGGGGGCTTAAGGGGGCCTGGACCTGCCCACTTCCGCTTTGGGGGCCAGCAACAGTTGCCAGGGCAACCCTGGGCATGGCAGGGGGCTTAAGGGCGCCAGAACCCGCCCACTTCCGCTTTGGGGGCCAGCAACAGTTGCCAGGGCAACATTGGGCATGGCAGGGGGCTTAAGGGGGCCTGGACCCGCCAACTTCCGCTTTGGGGGCCAGCAACAGTTGCCAGGGCAACCCTGGGCATGGTAGGGGGTTTAAGGGTGCTTGGACCCGCCCACTTCCGCTTTGGGGGCCAGCAACAGTTGCCAGGGCAACCATGGGCATGGCAGGGGGCTTAAGGGGGCCTGGACCCGCCCACTTCCGCTTTGGGGGCCAGCAACAGTTGCCAGGGCAAACCTGGGCATGGCAATTGGCTTAAGGGGGCCAGGACCCGCCCACTTCCGCTTTGGGGGCCAGCAACAGTTGCCAGGACAACCCTGGGCATGGCAGGGGGCTTAAGGGGACCTGGACCCGCCCACTTCCGCTTTGGGGGCCAGCAACAGTTGCCAGTGCTACCCTGGGCATGGCAGGGGGCTTAAGGGGGCCTGGACCTGCCCACTTCCGCTTTGGGGGCCAGCAACAGTTGCCAGGGCAACCCTGGGCATGGCAGGGGGCTTAAGGGCGCCAGAACCCGCCCACTTCCGCTTTGGGGGCCAGCAACAGTTGCCAGGGCAACATTGGGCATGGCAGGGGGCTTAAGGGGGCCTGGACCCGCCAACTTCCGCTTTGGGGGCCAGCAACAGTTGCCAGGGCAACCCTGGGCATGGTAGGGGGTTTAAGGGTGCTTGGACCCGCCCACTTCCGCTTTGGGGGCCAGCAACAGTTGCCAGGGCAACCATGGGCATGGCAGGGGGCTTAAGGGGGCCTGGACCCGCCCACTTCCGCTTTGGGGGCCAGCAACAGTTGCCAGGGCAACCCTGGGCATGGCAGGGGGCTTAAGGGCGCCAGGACCCGCCCACTTCCGCTTTGGTGGCCAGCATCAGTTGCCAGGGCAACATTGGGCATGGCAGGGGGCTTAAGGGCGCCAGGACCCGCCCACTTCCGCTTTGGGGGGCAGCAACAGTTGCCAGGGCAACCCTGGGCATGGCAGGGGGATTAAGGGCGCCAGGACCCGCCCACTTCCGCTTTGGGGGGCAGCAACAGTTGCCAGGGCAACCCTGGGCATGGCAGGGGGCTTAAGGGGGCCAGGACCCGCCCACTTCCGCTTTGG
This sequence comes from Crinia signifera, assembly GCF_055691185.1. Lineage (NCBI taxonomy): Eukaryota > Metazoa > Chordata > Amphibia > Anura > Myobatrachidae > Crinia > Crinia signifera. The sequence goes on along the minus strand of NW_028142457.1, from coordinate 21,141 downwards.
GGGCCAGCAACAGTTGCCAGGGCAACATTGGGCATGGCAGGGGGCTTAAGGGCGCCAGGACCCGCCCACTTCCGCTTTGGGGGCCAGCAACAGTTGCCAGGGCAACCCTGGGCATGGCAGGGGGCTTTAAGGTGGCCTGGACCCGCCCACTTCCGCTTTGGGGGCCAGCAACAGTTGCCAGGGCAACCCTGGGCATGGCTGGGGGCTTTAAGGGGGCCTGGACCCGCCCACTTCCGCTTTGGGGGCCAGCAACAGTTGCCAGGGCAACCCTGGGCATGGCAGGGGGCTTTAAGAGGGCCTGGACCCGCCCACTTCCGCTTTGGGGGCCAGCAACAGTTGCCAGGGCAACCCTGGGCATGGCAGGGGGCTTAAGAAGGCCTGGACCCACCCACTTCCGCTTTGGGGGCCAGCAACAGTTGCCAGGGCAACCCTGGGCATGGCAGGGGGCTTAAGGGGGCCTGGATCCGCCCACTTCCGCTTTGGGGGACAGCAACAGTTGCCAGGGCAACCCTGGGCATGGCAGGGGGCTTAAGGGGGCCTGGAACCGCCCACTTCCGCTTTGGGGGCCAGCAACAGTTGCCAGGGCAACCCTGGGCATGGCAGGGGGCTTAAGGGGGCCTGGACCCGCCCACTTCCGCTTTTGGGGCCAGCAACAGTTGCCAGGGCAACCCTGGGCATGGCAGGGGGCTTAAGGGGGCCTGGACCCGCCCACTTCCGCTTTGGGGGCCAGCAACAGTTGCCAGGGAAACCCTGGGCAAGGCAGGGGGCTTTAAGGGGGCCTGGACCCGCCCACTTCCGCTTTGGGGGCCAGCAACAGTTGCCAGGGCAACCCTGGGCAAGGCAGGGGGCTTTAAGGGGGCCTGGACCCGCCCACTTCCGCTTTGGTGGCCAGCAACAGTTGCCAGGGCAACCCTGGGCATGGCAGGGGGCTTAAGGGGGCCTGGACCCGCCCACTTCCGCTTTGGGGGCCAGCAACAGTTGCCAGAGCAACCCTGGGCATGGCAGGGGGCTTTAAGGGGGCCTGGAACCGCCCACTTCCGCTTTGGGGGCCAGCAACAGTTGCCAGAGCAACCCTGGGCATGGCAGGGGGCTTTAAGGGGGCCTGGACCCGCCCACTTCAGCTTTGGGGGCCAGCAACAGTTGCCAGGGCAACCCTGGGCATGGCAGGGGGCTTTAAGGTGGCCTGGACCCGCCCACTTCAACTTTGGGGGCCAGCAACAGTTGCCAGGGCAACCCTGGGCATGGCAGGGGGCCTGGACCCGCCCACTTCCGCTTTGGGGGCCAGCAACAGTTGCCAGGGCAACCCTGGACATGGCAGGGGGCTTAAGGGGACCTGGACCCGCCCACTTCCGCTTTGGGGGCCAGCAACAGTTGCCAGTGCTACCCTGGGCATGGCAGGGGGCTTAAGGGGGCCTGGACCTGCCCACTTCCGCTTTGGGGGCCAGCAACAGTTGCCAGGGCAACCCTGGGCATGGCAGGGGGCTTAAGGGCGCCAGGACCCGCCCACTTCCGCTTTGGGGGCCAGCAACAGTTGCCAGGGCAACATTGGGCATGGCAGGGGGCTTAAGGGGGCCTGGACCCGCCCACTTCCGCTTTGGGGGCCAGCAACAGTTGCCAGTGCTACCCTGGGCATGGCAGGGGGCTTAAGGGGGCCTGGACCTGCCCACTTCCGCTTTGGGGGCCAGCAACAGTTGCCAGGGCAACCCTGGGCATGGCAGGGGGCTTAAGGGCGCCAGGACCCGCCCACTTCCGCTTTGGGGGCCAGCAACAGTTGCCAGGGCAACCCTGGGCAAGGCAGGGGGCTTTAAGGGGGCCTGGACCCGCCCACTTCCGCTTTGGGGGCCAGCAACAGTTGCCAGGGCAACCCTGGGCATGGCAGGGGGCTTAAGGGGGCCTGGACCCGCCCACTTCCGCTTTGGGGGCCAGCAACAGTTGCCAAAGCAACCCTGGGCATGGCAGGGGGCTTTAAGGGGGCCTGGACCCGCCCACTTCCGCTTTGGGGGCCAGCAACAGTTGCCAGAGCAACCCTGGGCATGGCAGGGGGCTTTAAGGGGGCCTGGACCCGCCCACTTCAGCTTTGGGGGCCAGCAACAGTTGCCAGGGCAACCCTGGGCATGGCAGGGGGCTTTAAGGTGGCCTGGACCCGCCCACTTCAACTTTGGGGGCCAGCAACAGTTGCCAGGGCAACCCTGGGCATGGCAGGGGGCCTGGACCCGCCCACTTCCGCTTTGGGGGCCAGCAACAGTTGCCAGGGCAACCCTGGACATGGCAGGGGGCTTAAGGGGACCTGGACCCGCCCACTTCCGCTTTGGGGGCCAGCAACAGTTGCCAGTGCTACCCTGGGCAGGGTAGGGGGCTTAAGGGGGCCTGGACCTGCCCACTTCCGCTTTGGGGGCCAGCAACAGTTGCCAGGGCAACCCTGGGCATGGCAGGGGGCTTAAGGGCGCCAGAACCCGCCCACTTCCGCTTTGGGGGCCAGCAACAGTTGCCAGGGCAACATTGGGCATGGCAGGGGGCTTAAGGGGGCCTGGACCCGCCAACTTCCGCTTTGGGGGCCAGCAACAGTTGCCAGGGCAACCCTGGGCTTGGTAGGGGGTTTAAGGGTGCTTGGACCCGCCCACTTCCGCTTTGGGGGCCAGCAACAGTTGCCAGGGCAACCATGGGCATGGCAGGGGGCTTAAGGGGGCCTGGACCCGCCCACTTCCGCTTTGGGGGCCAGCAACAGTTGCCAGGGCAACCCTGGGCATGGCAGGGGGCTTAAGGGCGCCAGGACCCGCCCACTTCCGCTTTGGGGGCCAGCAACAGTTGCCAGGGCAACATTGGGCATGGCAGGGGGCTTAAGGGCGCCAGGACCCGCCCACTTCCGCTTTGGGGGGCAGCAACAGTTGCCAGGGCAACCCTGGGCATGGCAGGGGGATTAAGGGCGCCAGGACCCGCCCACTTCCGCTTTGGGGGGCAGCAACAGTTGCCAGGGCAACCCTGGGCATGACAGGGGGCTTAAGGGGGCCAGGACCCGCCCACTTCCGCTTTGGGGGCCAGCAACAGTTGCCAGGGCAACATTGGGCATGGCAGGGGGCTTAAGGGCACCAGGACCCGCCCACTTCCGCTTTGGGGGCCAGCAACAGTTGCCAGGGCAACCCTGGGCATGGCAGGGGGCTTAAGGGGACCTGGGCCCGCCCACTTCCGCTTTGGGGGCCAGCAACAGTTGCCAGGGCAACATTGGGCATGGCAGGGGGCTTAAGGGCGCCAGGACCCGCCCACTTCCGCTTTGGGGGGCAGCAACAGTTGCCAGGGCAACCCTGGGCATGGCAGGGGGCTTAAGGGCGCCAGGACCCGCCCACTTCCGCTTTGGGGGGCAGCAACAGTTGCCAGGGCAACCCTGGGCATGGCAGGGGGCTTAAGGGGGCCAGGACCCGCCCACTTCCGCTTTGGGGGCCAGCAACAGTTGCCAGGGCAACATTGGGCATGGCAGGGGGCTTAAGGGCGCCAGGACCCGCCCACTTCCGCTTTGGGGGGCAGCAACAGTTGCCAGGGCAACCCTGGGCATGGCAGGGGGATTAAGGGCGCCAGGACCCGCCCACTTCCGCTTTGGGGGGCAGCAACAGTTGCCAGGGCAACCCTGGGCATGGCAGGGGGCTTAAGGGCGCCAGGACCCGCCCACTTCCGCTTTGGGGGGCAGCAACAGTTGCCAGGGCAACCCTGGGCATGGCAGGGGGCTTAAGGGGGCCAGGACCCGCCCACTTCCGCTTTGGGGGCCAGCAACAGTTGCCAGGGCAACATTGGGCATGGCAGGGGGCTTAAGGGGGCCTGGACCCGCCCACTTCCGCTTTTGGGGCCAGCAACAGTTGCCAGGGCAACCCTGGGCATGGCAGGGGGCTTAAGGGGGCCTGGACCCGCCCACTTCCGCTTTGGGGGCCAGCAACAGTTGCCAGGGAAACCCTGGGCAAGGCAGGGGGCTTTAAGGGGGCCTGGACCCGCCCACTTCCGCTTTGGGGGCCAGCAACAGTTGCCAGGGCAACCCTGGGCAAGGCAGGGGGCTTTAAGGGGGCCTGGACCCGCCCACTTCCGCTTTGTGGGCCAGCAACAGTTGCCAGGGCAACCCTGGGCATGGCAGGGGGCTTAAGGGGGCCTGGACCCGCCCACTTCCGCTTTGGGGCCAGCAACAGTTGCCAGGGAAACCCTGGGCAAGGCAGGGGGCTTTAAGGGGGCCTGGACCCGCCCACTTCCGCTTTGGGGGCCAGCAACAGTTGCCAGGGCAACCCTGGGCAAGGCAGGGGGCTTTAAGGGGGCCTGGACCCGCCCACTTCCGCTTTGGGGGCCAGCAACAGTTGCCAGGGCAACCCTGGGCATGGCAGGGGGCTTAAGGGGGCCTGGACCCGCCCACTTCAGCTTTGGGGGCCAGCAACAGTTGCCAGGGCAACCCTGGGCATGGCAGGGGGCTTAAGGGGGCCTGGACCCGCCCACTTCCGCTTTTGGGGCCAGCAACAGTTGCCAGGGCAACCCTGGGCATGGCAGGGGGCTTAAGGGGGCCTGGACCCGCCCACTTCCGCTTTGGGGGGCAGCAACAGTTGCCAGGGCAACCCTGGGCATGGCAGGGGGATTAAGGGCGCCAGGACCCGCCCACTTCCGCTTTGGGGGGCAGCAACAGTTGCCAGGGCAACCCTGGGCATGGCAGGGGGCTTAAGGGGGCCAGGACCCGCCCACTTCCGCTTTGGGGGCCAGCAACAGTTGCCAGGGCAACATTGGGCATGGCAGGGGGCTTAAGGGCGCCAGGACCCGCCCACTTCCGCTTTGGGGGCCAGCAACAGTTGCCAGGGCAACCCTGGGCATGGCAGGGGGCTTAAGGGGACCTGGGCCCGCCCACTTCCGCTTTGGGGGCCAGCAACAGTTGCCAGGGCAACATTGGGCATGGCAGGGGGCTTAAGGGCGCCAGGACCCGCCCACTTCCGCTTTGGGGGGCAGCAACAGTTGCCAGGGCAACCCTGGGCATGGCAGGGGGCTTAAGGGCGCCAGGACCCGCCCACTTCCGCTTTGGGGGCCAGCAACAGTTGCCAGGGCAACATTGGGCATGGCAGGGGGCTTAAGGGCGCCAGGACCCGCCCACTTCCGCTTTGGGGGGCAGCAACAGTTGCCAGGGCAACCCTGGGCATGGCAGGGGGATTAAGGGCGCCAGGACCCGCCCACTTCCGCTTTGGGGGGCAGCAACAGTTGCCAGGGCAACCCTGGGCATGGCAGGGGGCTTAAGGGCGCCAGGACCCGCCCACTTCCGCTTTGGGGGGCAGCAACAGTTGCCAGGGCAACCCTGGGCATGGCAGGGGGCTTAAGGGGGCCAGGACCCGCCCACTTCCGCTTTGGGGGCCAGCAACAGTTGCCAGGGCAACATTGGGCATGGCAGGGGGCTTAAGGGGGCCTGGACCCGCCCACTTCCGCTTTTGGGGCCAGCAACAGTTGCCAGGGCAACCCTGGGCATGGCAGGGGGCTTAAGGGGGCCTGGACCCGCCCACTTCCGCTTTGGGGGCCAGCAACAGTTGCCAGGGAAACCCTGGGCAAGGCAGGGGGCTTTAAGGGGGCCTGGACCCGCCCACTTCCGCTTTGGGGGCCAGCAACAGTTGCCAGGGCAACCCTGGGCAAGGCAGGGGGCTTTAAGGGGGCCTGGACCCGCCCACTTCCGCTTTGTGGGCCAGCAACAGTTGCCAGGGCAACCCTGGGCATGGCAGGGGGCTTAAGGGGGCCTGGACCCGCCCACTTCCGCGTTGGGGGCCAGCAACAGTTGCCAGGGAAACCCTGGGCAAGGCAGGGGGCTTTAAGGGGGACTGGACCCGCCCACTTCCGCTTTGGGGGCCAGCAACAGTTGCCAGGGCAACCCTGGGCAAGGCAGGGGGCTTTAAGGGGGCCTGGACCCGCCCACTTCCGCTTTGGGGGCCAGCAACAGTTGCCAGGGCAACCCTGGGCATGGCAGGGGGCTTAAGGGGGCCTGGACCCGCCCACTTCCGCTTTGGGGGCCAGCAACAGTTGCCAGGGCAACCCTGGGCATGGCAGGGGGCTTAAGGGGGCCTGGACCCGCCCACTTCCGCTTTTGGGGCCAGCAACAGTTGCCAGGGCAACCCTGGGCATGGCAGGGGGCTTAAGGGGGCCTGGACCCGCCCACTTCCGCTTTGGGGGCCAGCAACAGTTGCCAGGGCAACCCTGGGCATGGAAGGGGGTTTAAGGGTGCTTGGACCCGCCCACTTCCGCTTTGGGGGCCAGCAACAGTTGCCAGGGCAACCATGGGCATGGCAGGGGGCTTAAGGGGGCCTGGACCCGCCCACTTCCGCTTTGGGGGCCAGCAACAGTTGCCAGGGCAACCCTGGGCATGGCAGGGGGCTTAAGGGCGCCAGGACCCGCCCACTTCCGCTTTGGGGGCCAGCAACAGTTGCCAGGGCAACATTGGGCATGGCAGGGGGCTTAAGGGCGCCAGGACCCGCCCACTTCCGCTTTGGGGGGCAGCAACAGTTGCCAGGGCAACCCTGGGCATGGCAGGGGGATTAAGGGCGCCAGGACCCGCCCACTTCCGCTTTGGGGGGCAGCAACAGTTGCCAGGGCAACCCTGGGCATGGCAGGGGGCTTAAGGGGGCCAGGACCCGCCCACTTCCGCTTTGGGGGCCAGCAACAGTTGCCAGGGCAACATTGGGCATGGCAGGGGGCTTAAGGGCGCCAGGACCCGCCCACTTCCGCTTTGGGGGGCAGCAACAGTTGCCAGGGCAACCCTGGGCATGGCAGGGGGATTAAGGGCGCCAGGACCCGCCCACTTCCGCTTTGGGGGGCAGCAACAGTTGCCAGGGCAACCCTGGGCATGGCAGGGGGCTTAAGGGCGCCAGGACCCGCCCACTTCCGCTTTGGGGGGCAGCAACAGTTGCCAGGGCAACCCTGGGCATGGCAGGGGGCTTAAGGGGGCCAGGACCCGCCCACTTCCGCTTTGGGGGCCAGCAACAGTTGCCAGGGCAACATTGGGCATGGCAGGGGGCTTAAGGGGGCCTGGACCCGCCCACTTCCGCTTTGGGGGGCAGCAACAGTTGCCAGGGCAACCCTGGGCATGGCAGGGGGATTAAGGGCGCCAGGACCCGCCCACTTCCGCTTTGGGGGGCAGCAACAGTTTCCAGGGCAACCCTGGGCATGGCAGGGGGCTTAAGGGGGCCAGGACCCGCCCACTTCCGCTTTGGGGGCCAGCAACAGTTGCCAGGGCAACATTGGGCATGGCAGGGGGCTTAAGGGCGCCAGGACCCGCCCACTTCCGCTTTGGGGGGCAGCAACAGTTGCCAGGGCAACCCTGGGCATGGCAGGGGGATTAAGGGCGCCAGGACCCGCCCACTTCCGCTTTTGGGGCCAGCAACAGTTGCCAGGGCAACCCTGGGCATGGCAGGGGGCTTAAGGGGGCCTGGACCCGCCCACTTCCGCTTTGGGGGCCAGCAACAGTTGCCAGGGAAACCCTGGGCAAGGCAGGGGGCTTTAAGGGGGCCTGGACCCGCCCACTTCCGCTTTGGGGGCCAGCAACAGTTGCCAGGGCAACCCTGGGCAAGGCAGGGGGCTTTAAGGGGGCCTGGACCCGCCCACTTCCGCTTTGTGGGCCAGCAACAGTTGCCAGGGCAACCCTGGGCATGGCAGGGGGCTTAAGGGGGCCTGGACCCGCCCACTTCCGCGTTGGGGGCCAGCAACAGTTGCCAGGGAAACCCTGGGCAAGGCAGGGGGCTTTAAGGGGGACTGGACCCGCCCACTTCCGCTTTGGGGGCCAGCAACAGTTGCCAGGGCAACCCTGGGCAAGGCAGGGGGCTTTAAGGGGGCCTGGACCCGCCCACTTCCGCTTTGGGGGCCAGCAACAGTTGCCAGGGCAACCCTGGGCATTGCAGGGGGCTTAAGGGGGCCTGGACCCGCCCACTTCCGCTTTGGGGGCCAGCAACAGTTGCCAGGGCAACCCTGGGCATGGCAGGGGGCTTAAGGGGGCCAGGACCCGCCCACTTCCGCTTTTGGGGCCAGCAACAGTTGCCAGGGCAACCCTGGGCATGGCAGGGGGCTTAAGGGGGCCTGGACCCGCCCACTTCCGCTTTGGGGGCCAGCAACAGTTGCCAGGGCAACCCTGGGCATGGAAGGGGGTTTAAGGGTGCTTGGACCCGCCCACTTCCGCTTTGGGGGCCAGCAACAGTTGCCAGGGCAACCATGGGCATGGCAGGGGGCTTAAGGGGGCCTGGACCCGCCCACTTCCGCTTTGGGGGCCAGCAACAGTTGCCAGGGCAACCCTGGGCATGGCAGGGGGCTTAAGGGCGCCAGGACCCGCCCACTTCCGCTTTGGGGGCCAGCAACAGTTGCCAGGGCAACATTGGGCATGGCAGGGGGCTTAAGGGCGCCAGGACCCGCCCACTTCCGCTTTGGGGGGCAGCAACAGTTGCCAGGGCAACCCTGGGCATGGCAGGGGGATTAAGGGCGCCAGGACCCGCCCACTTCCGCTTTGGGGGGCAGCAACAGTTGCCAGGGCAACCCTGGGCATGGCAGGGGGCTTAAGGGGGCCAGGACCCGCCCACTTCCGCTTTGGGGGCCAGCAACAGTTGCCAGGGCAACATTGGGCATGGCAGGGGGCTTAAGGGCGCCAGGACCCGCCCACTTCCGCTTTGGGGGCCAGCAACAGTTGCCAGGGCAACCCTGGGCATGGCAGGGGGCTTTAAGGTGGCCTGGACCCGCCCACTTCCGCTTTGGGGGCCAGCAACAGTTGCCAGGGCAACCCTGGGCATGGCTGGGGGCTTTAAGGGGGCCTGGACCCGCCCACTTCCGCTTTGGGGGCCAGCAACAGTTGCCAGGGCAACCCTGGGCATGGCAGGGGGCTTTAAGAGGGCCTGGACCCGCCCACTTCCGCTTTGGGGGCCAGCAACAGTTGCCAGGGCAACCCTGGGCATGGCAGGGGGCTTAAGAAGGCCTGGACCCACCCACTTCCGCTTTGGGGGCCAGCAACAGTTGCCAGGGCAACCCTGGGCATGGCAGGGGGCTTAAGGGGGCCTGGATCCGCCCACTTCCGCTTTGGGGGACAGCAACAGTTGCCAGGGCAACCCTGGGCATGGCAGGGGGCTTAAGGGGGCCTGGAACCGCCCACTTCCGCTTTTGGGGCCAGCAACAGTTGCCAGGGCAACCCTGGGCATGGCAGGGGGCTTAAGGGGGCCTGTACCCGCCCACTTCCGCTTTGGGGGCCAGCAACAGTTGCCAGGGAAACCCTGGGCAAGGCAGGGGGCTTAAGGGCGCCAGGACCCGCCCACTTCCGCTTTGGGGGCCAGCAACAGTTGCCAGGGCAACATTGGGCATGGCAGGGGGCTTAAGGGCGCCAGGACCCGCCCACTTCCGCTTTGGGGGGCAGCAACAGTTGCCAGGGCAACCCTGGGCATGGCAGGGGGATTAAGGGCGCCAGGACCCGCCCACTTCCGCTTTGGGGGGCAGCAACAGTTGCCAGGGCAACCCTGGGCATGGCTGGGGGCTTTAAGGGGGCCTGGACCCGCCCACTTCCGCTTTGGGGGCCAGCAACAGTTGCCAGGGCAACCCTGGGCAAGGCAGGGGGCTTTAAGGGGGCCTGGACCCGCCCACTTCCGCTTTGTGGGCCAGCAACAGTTGCCAGGGCAACCCTGGGCATGGCAGGGGGCTTAAGGGGGCCTGGACCCGCCCACTTCCGCTTTGGGGGCCAGCAACAGTTGCCAGGGAAACCCTGGGCAAGGCAGGGGGCTTTAAGGGGGCCTGGACCCGCCCACTTCCGCTTTGGGGGCCAGCAACAGTTGCCAGGGCAACCCTGGGCATGGCAGGGGGCTTAAGGGGGCCTGGACCCGCCCACTTCCGCTTTGGGGGCCAGCAACAGTTGCCAGGGCAACCCTGGGCATGGAAGGGGGTTTAAGGGTGCTTGGACCCGCCCACTTCCGCTTTGGGGGCCAGCAACAGTTGCCAGGGCAACCCTGGGCATGGCAGGGGGCTTAAGGGGGCCTGGACCCGCCCACTTCCGCTTTGGGGGCCAGCAACAGTTGCCAGGGCAACCCTGGGCATGGAAGGGGGTTTAAGGGTGCTTGGACCCGCCCACTTCCGCTTTGGGGGCCAGCAACAGTTGCCAGGGCAACCATGGGCATGGCAGGGGGCTTAAGGGGGCCTGGACCCGCCCACTTCCGCTTTGGGGGCCAGCAACAGTTGCCAGGGCAACCCTGGGCATGGCAGGGGGCTTAAGGGCGCCAGGACCCGCCCACTTCCGCTTTGGGGGCCAGCAACAGTTGCCAGGGCAACATTGGGCATGGCAGGGGGCTTAAGGGCGCCAGGACCCGCCCACTTCCGCTTTGGGGGGCAGCAACAGTTGCCAGGGCAACCCTGGGCATGGCAGGGGGATTAAGGGCGCCAGGACCCGCCCACTTCCGCTTTGGGGGGCAGCAACAGTTGCCAGGGCAACCCTGGGCATGGCAGGGGGCTTAAGGGGGCCAGGACCCGCCCACTTCCGCTTTGGGGGCCAGCAACAGTTGCCAGGGCAACATTGGGCATGGCAGGGGGCTTAAGGGCGCCAGGACCCGCCCACTTCCGCTTTGGGGGCCAGCAACAGTTGCCAGGGCAACCCTGGGCATGGCAGGGGGCTTTAAGGTGGCCTGGACCCGCCCACTTCCGCTTTGGGGGCCAGCAACAGTTGCCAGGGCAACCCTGGGCATGGCTGGGGGCTTTAAGGGGGCCTGGACCCGCCCACTTCCGCTTTGGGGGCCAGCAACAGTTGCCAGGGCAACCCTGGGCATGGCAGGGGGCTTTAAGAGGGCCTGGACCCGCCCACTTCCGCTTTGGGGGCCAGCAACAGTTGCCAGGGCAACCCTGGGCATGGCAGGGGGCTTAAGAAGGCCTGGACCCACCCACTTCCGCTTTGGGGGCCAGCAACAGTTGCCAGGGCAACCCTGGGCATGGCAGGGGGCTTAAGGGGGCCTGGATCCGCCCACTTCCGCTTTGGGGGACAGCAACAGTTGCCAGGGCAACCCTGGGCATGGCAGGGGGCTTAAGGGGGCCTGGAACCGCCCACTTCCGCTTTTGGGGCCAGCAACAGTTGCCAGGGCAACCCTGGGCATGGCAGGGGGCTTAAGGGGGCCTGGACCCGCCCACTTCCGCTTTGGGGGCCAGCAACAGTTGCCAGGGAAACCCTGGGCAAGGCAGGGGGCTTAAGGGCGCCAGGACCCGCCCACTTCCGCTTTGGGGGCCAGCAACAGTTGCCAGGGCAACATTGGGCATGGCAGGGGGCTTAAGGGCGCCAGGACCCGCCCACTTCCGCTTTGGGGGGCAGCAACAGTTGCCAGGGCAACCCTGGGCATGGCAGGGGGATTAAGGGCGCCAGGACCCGCCCACTTCCGCTTTGGGGGGCAGCAACAGTTGCCAGGGCAACCCTGGGCATGGCTGGGGGCTTTAAGGGGGCCTGGACCCGCCCACTTCCGCTTTGGGGGCCAGCAACAGTTGCCAGGGCAACCCTGGGCAAGGCAGGGGGCTTTAAGGGGGCCTGGACCCGCCCACTTCCGCTTTGTGGGCCAGCAACAGTTGCCAGGGCAACCCTGGGCATGGCAGGGGGCTTAAGGGGGCCTGGACCCGCCCACTTCCGCTTTGGGGGCCAGCAACAGTTGCCAGGGAAACCCTGGGCAAGGCAGGGGGCTTTAAGGGGGCCTGGACCCGCCCACTTCCGCTTTGGGGGCCAGCAACAGTTGCCAGGGCAACCCTGGGCAAGGCAGGGGGCTTTAAGGGGGCCTGGACCCGCCCACTTCCGCTTTGGGGGCCAGCAACAGTTGCCAGGGCAACCCTGGGCATGGCAGGGGGCTTAAGGGGGCCTGGACCCGCCCACTTCCGCTTTGGGGGCCAGCAACAGTTGCCAGGGCAACCCTGGGCATGGCAGGGGGCTTAAGGGGGCCTGGACCCGCCCACTTCCGCTTTTGGGGCCAGCAACAGTTGCCAGGGCAACCCTGGGCATGGCAGGGGGCTTAAGGGGGCCTGGACCCTCCCACTTCCGCTTTGGGGGGCAGCAACAGTTGCCAGGGCAACCCTGGGCATAGCAGGGGGATTAAGGGCGCCAGGACCCGCCCACTTCCGCTTTGGGGGGCAGCAACAGTTGCCAGGGCAACCCTGGGCATGGCAGGGGGCTTAAGGGGGCCAGGACCCGCCCACTTCCGCTTTGGGGGGCAGCAACAGTTGCCAGGGAAACCCTGGGCAAGGCAGGGGGCTTAAGGGCGCCAGGACCCGCCCACTTCCGCTTTGGGGGCCAGCAACAGTTGCCAGGGCAACATTGGGCATGGCAGGGGGCTTAAGGGCGCCAGGACCCGCCCACTTCCGCTTTGGGGGGCAGCAACAGTTGCCAGGGCAACCCTGGGCATGGCAGGGGGATTAAGGGCGCCAGGACCCGCCCACTTCCGCTTTGGGGGGCAGCAACAGTTGCCAGGGCAACCCTGGGCATGGCTGGGGGCTTTAAGGGGGCCTGGACCCGCCCACTTCCGCTTTGGGGGCCAGCAACAGTTGCCAGGGCAACCCTGGGCAAGGCAGGGGGCTTTAAGGGGGCCTGGACCCGCCCACTTCCGCTTTGTGGGCCAGCAACAGTTGCCAGGGCAACCCTGGGCATGGCAGGGGGCTTAAGGGGGCCTGGACCCGCCCACTTCCGCTTTGGGGGCCAGCAACAGTTGCCAGGGAAACCCTGGGCAAGGCAGGGGGCTTTAAGGGGGCCTGGACCCGCCCACTTCCGCTTTGGGGGCCAGCAACAGTTGCCAGGGCAACCCTGGGCAAGGCAGGGGGCTTAAGGGCGCCAGGACCCGCCCACTTCCGCTTTGGGGGCCAGCAACAGTTGCCAGGGCAACATTGGGCATGGCAGGGGGCTTAAGGGCGCCAGGACCCGCCCACTTCCGCTTTGGGGGGCAGCAACAGTTGCCAGGGCAACCCTGGGCATGGCAGGGGGATTAAGGGCGCCAGGACCCGCCCACTTCCGCTTTGGGGGGCAGCAACAGTTGCCAGGGCAACCCTGGGCATGGCAGGGGGCTTAAGGGCGCCAGGACCCGCCCACTTCCGCTTTGGGGGGCAGCAACAGTTGCCAGGGCAACCCTGGGCATGGCAGGGGGCTTAAGGGGGCCAGGACCCGCCCACTTCCGCTTTGGGGGCCAGCAACAGTTGCCAGGGCAACATTGGGCATGGCAGGGGGCTTAAGGGGGCCTGGACCCGCCCACTTCCGCTTTTGGGGCCAGCAACAGTTGCCAGGGCAACCCTGGGCATGGCAGGGGGCTTAAGGGGGCCTGGACCCGCCCACTTCCGCTTTGGGGGCCAGCAACAGTTGCCAGGGAAACCCTGGGCAAGGCAGGGGGCTTTAAGGGGGCCTGGACCCGCCCACTTCCGCTTTGGGGGCCAGCAACAGTTGCCAGGGCAACCCTGGGCAAGGCAGGGGGCTTTAAGGGGGCCTGGACCCGCCCACTTCCGCTTTGTGGGCCAGCAACAGTTGCCAGGGCAACCCTGGGCATGGCAGGGGGCTTAAGGGGGCCTGGACCCGCCCACTTCCGCGTTGGGGGCCAGCAACAGTTGCCAGGGAAACCCTGGGCAAGGCAGGGGGCTTTAAGGGGGACTGGACCCGCCCACTTCCGCTTTGGGGGCCAGCAACAGTTGCCAGGGCAACCCTGGGCAAGGCAGGGGGCTTTAAGGGGGCCTGGACCCGCCCACTTCCGCTTTGGGGGCCAGCAACAGTTGCCAGGGCAACCCTGGGCATGGCAGGGGGCTTAAGGGGGCCTGGACCCGCCCACTTCCGCTTTGGGGGCCAGCAACAGTTGCCAGGGCAACCCTGGGCATGGCAGGGGGCTTAAGGGGGCCTGGACCCGCCCACTTCCGCTTTGGGGGCCAGCAACAGTTGCCAGGGCAACATTGGGCATGGCAGGGGGCTTAAGGGCGCCAGGACCCGCCCACTTCCGCTTTGGGGGGCAGCAACAGTTGCCAGGGCAACCCTGGGCATGGCAGGGGGATTAAGGGCGCCAGGACCCGCCCACTTCCGCTTTGGGGGGCAGCAACAGTTGCCAGGGCAACCCTGGGCATGGCAGGGGGCTTAAGGGGGCCAGGACCCGCCCACTTCCGCTTTGGGGGCCAGCAACAGTTGCCAGGGCAACATTGGGCATGGCAGGGGGCTTAAGGGCGCCAGGACCCGCCCACTTCCGCTTTGGGGGGCAGCAACAGTTGCCAGGGCAACCCTGGGCATGGCAGGGGGATTAAGGGCGCCAGGACCCGCCCACTTCCGCTTTGGGGGGCAGCAACAGTTGCCAGGGCAACCCTGGGCATGGCAGGGGGCTTAAGGGCGCCAGGACCCGCCCACTTCCGCTTTGGGGGGCAGCAACAGTTGCCAGGGCAACCCTGGGCATGGCAGGGGGCTTAAGGGGGCCAGGACCCGCCCACTTCCGCTTTGGGGGCCAGCAACAGTTGCCAGGGCAACATTGGGCATGGCAGGGGGCTTAAGGGGGCCTGGACCCGCCCACTTCCGCTTTTGGGGCCAGCAACAGTTGCCAGGGCAACCCTGGGCATGGCAGGGGGCTTAAGGGGGCCTGGACCCGCCCACTTCCGCTTTGGGGGCCAGCAACAGTTGCCAGGGAAACCCTGGGCAAGGCAGGGGGCTTTAAGGGGGCCTGGACCCGCCCACTTCCGCTTTGGGGGCCAGCAACAGTTGCCAGGGCAACCCTGGGCAAGGCAGGGGGCTTTAAGGGGGCCTGGACCCGCCCACTTCCGCTTTGTGGGCCAGCAACAGTTGCCAGGGCAACCCTGGGCATGGCAGGGGGCTTAAGGGGGCCTGGACCCGCCCACTTCCGCGTTGGGGGCCAGCAACAGTTGCCAGGGAAACCCTGGGCAAGGCAGGGGGCTTTAAGGGGGACTGGACCCGCCCACTTCCGCTTTGGGGGCCAGCAACAGTTGCCAGGGCAACCCTGGGCAAGGCAGGGGGCTTTAAGGGGGCCTGGACCCGCCCACTTCCGCTTTGGGGGCCAGCAACAGTTGCCAGGGCAACCCTGGGCATTGCAGGGGGCTTAAGGGGGCCTGGACCCGCCCACTTCCGCTTTGGGGGCCAGCAACAGTTGCCAGGGCAACCCTGGGCATGGCAGGGGGCTTAAGGGGGCCAGGACCCGCCCACTTCCGCTTTTGGGGCCAGCAACAGTTGCCAGGGCAACCCTGGGCATGGCAGGGGGCTTAAGGGGGCCTGGACCCGCCCACTTCCGCTTTGGGGGCCAGCAACAGTTGCCAGGGCAACCCTGGGCATGGAAGGGGGTTTAAGGGTGCTTGGACCCGCCCACTTCCGCTTTGGGGGCCAGCAACAGTTGCCAGGGCAACCATGGGCATGGCAGGGGGCTTAAGGGGGCCTGGACCCGCCCACTTCCGCTTTGGGGGCCAGCAACAGTTGCCAGGGCAACCCTGGGCATGGCAGGGGGCTTAAGGGCGCCAGGACCCGCCCACTTCCGCTTTGGGGGCCAGCAACAGTTGCCAGGGCAACATTGGGCATGGCAGGGGGCTTAAGGGCGCCAGGACCCGCCCACTTCCGCTTTGGGGGGCAGCAACAGTTGCCAGGGCAACCCTGGGCATGGCAGGGGGATTAAGGGCGCCAGGACCCGCCCACTTCCGCTTTGGGGGGCAGCAACAGTTGCCAGGGCAACCCTGGGCATGGCAGGGGGCTTAAGGGGGCCAGGACCCGCCCACTTCCGCTTTGGGGGCCAGCAACAGTTGCCAGGGCAACATTGGGCATGGCAGGGGGCTTAAGGGCGCCAGGACCCGCCCACTTCCGCTTTGGGGGCCAGCAACAGTTGCCAGGGCAACCCTGGGCATGGCAGGGGGCTTTAAGGTGGCCTGGACCCGCCCACTTCCGCTTTGGGGGCCAGCAACAGTTGCCAGGGCAACCCTGGGCATGGCTGGGGGCTTTAAGGGGGCCTGGACCCGCCCACTTCCGCTTTGGGGGCCAGCAACAGTTGCCAGGGCAACCCTGGGCATGGCAGGGGGCTTTAAGAGGGCCTGGACCCGCCCACTTCCGCTTTGGGGGCCAGCAACAGTTGCCAGGGCAACCCTGGGCATGGCAGGGGGCTTAAGAAGGCCTGGACCCACCCACTTCCGCTTTGGGGGCCAGCAACAGTTGCCAGGGCAACCCTGGGCATGGCAGGGGGCTTAAGGGGGCCTGGATCCGCCCACTTCCGCTTTGGGGGACAGCAACAGTTGCCAGGGCAACCCTGGGCATGGCAGGGGGCTTAAGGGGGCCTGGAACCGCCCACTTCCGCTTTTGGGGCCAGCAACAGTTGCCAGGGCAACCCTGGGCATGGCAGGGGGCTTAAGGGGGCCTGTACCCGCCCACTTCCGCTTTGGGGGCCAGCAACAGTTGCCAGGGAAACCCTGGGCAAGGCAGGGGGCTTAAGGGCGCCAGGACCCGCCCACTTCCGCTTTGGGGGCCAGCAACAGTTGCCAGGGCAACATTGGGCATGGCAGGGGGCTTAAGGGCGCCAGGACCCGCCCACTTCCGCTTTGGGGGGCAGCAACAGTTGCCAGGGCAACCCTGGGCATGGCAGGGGGATTAAGGGCGCCAGGACCCGCCCACTTCCGCTTTGGGGGGCAGCAACAGTTGCCAGGGCAACCCTGGGCATGGCTGGGGGCTTTAAGGGGGCCTGGACCCGCCCACTTCCGCTTTGGGGGCCAGCAACAGTTGCCAGGGCAACCCTGGGCAAGGCAGGGGGCTTTAAGGGGGCCTGGACCCGCCCACTTCCGCTTTGTGGGCCAGCAACAGTTGCCAGGGCAACCCTGGGCATGGCAGGGGGCTTAAGGGGGCCTGGACCCGCCCACTTCCGCTTTGGGGGCCAGCAACAGTTGCCAGGGAAACCCTGGGCAAGGCAGGGGGCTTTAAGGGGGCCTGGACCCGCCCACTTCCGCTTTGGGGGCCAGCAACAGTTGCCAGGGCAACCCTGGGCATGGCAGGGGGCTTAAGGGGGCCTGGACCCGCCCACTTCCGCTTTGGGGGCCAGCAACAGTTGCCAGGGCAACCCTGGGCATGGAAGGGGGTTTAAGGGTGCTTGGACCCGCCCACTTCCGCTTTGGGGGCCAGCAACAGTTGCCAGGGCAACCCTGGGCATGGCAGGGGGCTTAAGGGGGCCTGGACCCGCCCACTTCCGCTTTGGGGGCCAGCAACAGTTGCCAGGGCAACCCTGGGCATGGAAGGGGGTTTAAGGGTGCTTGGACCCGCCCACTTCCGCTTTGGGGGCCAGCAACAGTTGCCAGGGCAACCATGGGCATGGCAGGGGGCTTAAGGGGGCCTGGACCCGCCCACTTCCGCTTTGGGGGCCAGCAACAGTTGCCAGGGCAACCCTGGGCATGGCAGGGGGCTTAAGGGCGCCAGGACCCGCCCACTTCCGCTTTGGGGGCCAGCAACAGTTGCCAGGGCAACATTGGGCATGGCAGGGGGCTTAAGGGCGCCAGGACCCGCCCACTTCCGCTTTGGGGGGCAGCAACAGTTGCCAGGGCAACCCTGGGCATGGCAGGGGGATTAAGGGCGCCAGGACCCGCCCACTTCCGCTTTGGGGGGCAGCAACAGTTGCCAGGGCAACCCTGGGCATGGCAGGGGGCTTAAGGGGGCCAGGACCCGCCCACTTCCGCTTTGGGGGCCAGCAACAGTTGCCAGGGCAACATTGGGCATGGCAGGGGGCTTAAGGGCGCCAGGACCCGCCCACTTCCGCTTTGGGGGCCAGCAACAGTTGCCAGGGGCAACCCTGGGCATGGCAGGGGGCTTTAAGGTGGCCTGGACCCGCCCACTTCCGCTTTGGGGGCCAGCAACAGTTGCCAGGGCAACCCTGGGCATGGCTGGGGGCTTTAAGGGGGCCTGGACCCGCCCACTTCCGCTTTGGGGGCCAGCAACAGTTGCCAGGGCAACCCTGGGCATGGCAGGGGGCTTTAAGAGGGCCTGGACCCGCCCACTTCCGCTTTGGGGGCCAGCAACAGTTGCCAGGGCAACCCTGGGCATGGCAGGGGGCTTAAGAAGGCCTGGACCCACCCACTTCCGCTTTGGGGGCCAGCAACAGTTGCCAGGGCAACCCTGGGCATGGCAGGGGGCTTAAGGGGGCCTGGATCCGCCCACTTCCGCTTTGGGGGACAGCAACAGTTGCCAGGGCAACCCTGGGCATGGCAGGGGGCTTAAGGGGGCCTGGAACCGCCCACTTCCGCTTTTGGGGCCAGCAACAGTTGCCAGGGCAACCCTGGGCATGGCAGGGGGCTTAAGGGGGCCTGGACCCGCCCACTTCCGCTTTGGGGGCCAGCAACAGTTGCCAGGGAAACCCTGGGCAAGGCAGGGGGCTTAAGGGCGCCAGGACCCGCCCACTTCCGCTTTGGGGGCCAGCAACAGTTGCCAGGGCAACATTGGGCATGGCAGGGGGCTTAAGGGCGCCAGGACCCGCCCACTTCCGCTTTGGGGGGCAGCAACAGTTGCCAGGGCAACCCTGGGCATGGCAGGGGGATTAAGGGCGCCAGGACCCGCCCACTTCCGCTTTGGGGGGCAGCAACAGTTGCCAGGGCAACCCTGGGCATGGCTGGGGGCTTTAAGGGGGCCTGGACCCGCCCACTTCCGCTTTGGGGGCCAGCAACAGTTGCCAGGGCAACCCTGGGCAAGGCAGGGGGCTTTAAGGGGGCCTGGACCCGCCCACTTCCGCTTTGGGGGCCAGCAACAGTTGCCAGGGCAACCCTGGGCAAGGCAGGGGGCTTTAAGGGGGCCTGGACCCGCCCACTTCCGCTTTGGGGGCCAGCAACAGTTGCCAGGGCAACCCTGGGCATGGCAAGGGGCTTAAGGGGGCCTGGACCCGCCCACTTCCGCTTTGGGGGCCAGCAACAGTTGCCAGGGCAACCCTGGGCATGGCAGGGGCTTAAGGGGGCCTGGACCCGCCCACTTCCGCTTTTGGGGCCAGCAACAGTTGCCAGGGCAACCCTGGGCATGGCAGGGGGCTTAAGGGGGCCTGGACCCTCCCACTTCCGCTTTGGGGGGCAGCAACAGTTGCCAGGGCAACCCTGGGCATAGCAGGGGGATTAAGGGCGCCAGGACCCGCCCACTTCCGCTTTGGGGGGCAGCAACAGTTGCCAGGGCAACCCTGGGCATGGCAGGGGGCTTAAGGGGCCAGGACCCGCCCACTTCCGCTTTGGGGGGCAGCAACAGTTGCCAGGGAAACCCTGGCAAGGCAGGGGGCTTAAGGGCGCCAGGACCCGCCCACTTCCGCTTTGGGGGCCAGCAACAGTTGCCAGGGCAACATTGGGCATGGCAGGGGGCTTAAGGGCGCCAGGACCCGCCCACTTCCGCTTTGGGGGGCAGCAACAGTTGCCAGGGCAACCCTGGGCATGGCAGGGGGATTAAGGGCGCCAGGACCCGCCCACTTCCGCTTTGGGGGGCAGCAACAGTTGCCAGGGCAACCCTGGGCATGGCTGGGGGCTTTAAGGGGGCCTGGACCCGCCCACTTCCGCTTTGGGGGCCAGCAACAGTTGCCAGGGCAACCCTGGGCAAGGCAGGGGGCTTTAAGGGGGCCTGGACCCGCCCACTTCCGCTTTGTGGGCCAGCAACAGTTGCCAGGGCAACCCTGGGCATGGCAGGGGGCTTAAGGGGGCCTGGACCCCGCCCACTTCCGCTTTGGGGGCCAGCAACAGTTGCCAGGGAAACCCTGGGCAAGGCAGGGGGCTTTAAGGGGGCCTGGACCCGCCCACTTCCGCTTTGGGGGCCAGCAACAGTTGCCAGGGCAACCCTGGGCAAGGCAGGGGGCTTAAGGGCGCCAGGACCCGCCCACTTCCGCTTTGGGGGCCAGCAACAGTTGCCAGGGCAACATTGGGCATGGCAGGGGGCTTAAGGGCGCCAGGACCCGCCCACTTCCGCTTTGGGGGGCAGCAACAGTTGCCAGGGCAACCCTGGGCATGGCAGGGGGATTAAGGGCGCCAGGACCCGCCCACTTCCGCTTTGGGGGGCAGCAACAGTTGCCAGGGCAACCCTGGGCATGGCAGGGGGCTTAAGGGCGCCAGGACCCGCCCACTTCCGCTTTGGGGGGCAGCAACAGTTGCCAGGGCAACCCTGGGCATGGCAGGGGGCTTAAGGGGGCCAGGACCCGCCCACTTCCGCTTTGGGGGCCAGCAACAGTTGCCAGGGCAACATTGGGCATGGCAGGGGGCTTAAGGGGGCCTGGACCCGCCCACTTCCGCTTTTGGGGCCAGCAACAGTTGCCAGGGCAACCCTGGGCATGGCAGGGGGGCTTAAGGGGGCCTGGACCCGCCCACTTCCGCTTTGGGGGCCAGCAACAGTTGCCAGGGAAACCCTGGGCAAGGCAGGGGGCTTTAAGGGGGCCTGGACCCGCCCACTTCCGCTTTGGGGGCCAGCAACAGTTGCCAGGGCAACCCTGGGCAAGGCAGGGGCTTTAAGGGGGCCTGGACCCGCCCACTTCCGCTTTGTGGGCCAGCAACAGTTGCCAGGGCAACCCTGGGCATGGCAGGGGGCTTAAGGGGGCCTGGACCCGCCCACTTCCGCGTTGGGGGCCAGCAACAGTTGCCAGGGAAACCCTGGGCAAGGCAGGGGGCTTTAAGGGGGACTGGACCCGCCCACTTCCGCTTTGGGGGCCAGCAACAGTTGCCAGGGCAACCCTGGGCAAGGCAGGGGGCTTTAAGGGGGCCTGGACCCGCCCACTTCCGCTTTGGGGGCCAGCAACAGTTGCCAGGGCAACCCTGGGCATGGCAGGGGCTTAAGGGGGCCTGGACCCGCCCACTTCCGCTTTGGGGGCCAGCAACAGTTGCCAGGGCAACCCTGGGCATGGCAGGGGGCTTAAGGGGGCCTGGACCCGCCCACTTCCGCTTTTGGGGGCCAGCAACAGTTGCCAGGGCAACCCTGGGCATGGCAGGGGGCTTAAGGGGGCCTGGACCCGCCCACTTCCGCTTTGGGGGCCAGCAACAGTTGCCAGGGCAACCCTGGGCATGGAAGGGGGTTTAAGGGTGCTTGGACCCGCCCACTTCCGCTTTGGGGGCCAGCAACAGTTGCCAGGGCAACCATGGGCATGGCAGGGGGCTTAAGGGGGCCTGGACCCGCCCACTTCCGCTTTGGGGGCCAGCAACAGTTGCCAGGGCAACCCTGGGCATGGCAGGGGGCTTAAGGGCGCA